>NC_133429.1:6045035-6115035 GCF_011762505.2 Arvicanthis niloticus | reverse complement strand
CAGTCATTGTCACTATACTCATTCACAGGTTTATTTAAAAAACAAGCTGAAGTTGGCACTTATTGGCCAGAGCCTATTCGGACAGGAGGTCTATAGCCACCTCCTGAAAGAAGGCCACCGAGTAGTGGGAGTGTTCACAGTGCCAGACAAGGATGGAAAGGCCGATCCACTGGGTGAGTGCATCGGGGGACACGGGGCCCAACGCTCTCCAGGCTGGTTGGTGATCAGAGCTGGTTGTGTTGCACTGAATGTGATTGCTGTTCTTGTTGTGCCATATCAAGACAAGGCTTTCATGGTCTCAGCCCCAGCCAGGTCTATGTTCCAGCAAGCAAACAGGGAAAGGAGGGAGCTGAGTTGGTGGTTCAGTTAATAAAGGGCTTGCCACCCGAGCTTGAGGACCTAGTTCAAATCTCCTGCACTCACACAAAAGCTGGTACCCTGGTCTTGTCCATTATGTCAACATTGTGGGGCGGAGCTGGAGACAAGGGAATCCTTAGGACTTGTCGGCTCAATAACCTAGATAATTGGCAAGCACTTGGTTTAGTAAAAGATCCTGTCTCAAAAAAATAAGATGTAGAAGAATTAAGGAAGAAAGACTCCTGACATTGACTTGTGGCCTCTATACACACAGGTGAACACATGGACATGTGCGCAGACAAACATGTACGTACACCAAAAAGAGAAGCAGAGGGAGCACAGAATGAACACTTTATTACAGACATAGTCCAGAAGTGGCACAAGTCACTTCTATTCATATCCGACCAGCCGGATGCAGGCATAGGCTGATTCAGTCGCTGGGGAGCCTGAGATTGCGTTTGAGGTAGCTATGTATTTAACTGTACAAGGTATCTTAGTCTTGTTTTCTGTTGCTGTGATAATAATTTTTTTTAAATGCCCTGACAAAAGCAACTTAAGAGATGAAGGAGTTCTTTGGCTTGCAGTTTCAGGTTACAGTCCATGTCTGTGAGAAAGTTGAGGGGCTGGTCAGATCCATTCGACCAGGAGCAGAGAGTCGTGAGGTCATACATGCTCGCTAGTGCTCAGCTAGCGTTTTCCCTTTCAAAGGGTTCAAGATCCCTGCCTAGGAAATGGGACAGTCCATCTTGTAGGCATCTTCCCACTTCAACAAAGGTGATCAGGATAATCCCCCCACAGACCAGCCCATAGATCAACCAGATCAAAACAGTTACTCATTGAGACTTTCTTCCAAGGTGGTTCCAGATTGTGTCAAGTTGACAACTAAAGCTGACCACCTCACTAGGAGGTCCCACACCTGGAGGATGGGTGCAGACAACTAGTGATCCCTGCCATGTACATGGGTTTTTGGAATTACAAATATGATTATCAGACTCATTTCAAAATAGATCTGGGAAAGGGGTGTTCCCTTGGACCCAGGGTCAAGACCTCTTTTCATTGGTCAGGACCTTTTGAACTCATGATGTAACACAAAAAAAGAAGACAACCCAACACGATTTCTACACAATATGGCCTTGAGGTGGTGCAGCATGCTTGGCAGCTTATCCTCTAAGATCAGGAGACTGACCAGATGTAGAGTCTGCCTCTTTCTACCCGTGACCCTGTGCAAGTCACTTAGCTTACTAACGGCCAATTCAGTGGCCCCTGCCTAACAGGACTATGGTGAGAATTTACAGGGGGAAATGTATGTATAATGCTATACCTTACATCAGGCTTGTAAGCAATTAATAATGACAGCAGCAGACAGCTCTCATGAGGAGAGTCCACTGAGCAAGCCCAAACTAGCTCTGGGTGCTCAAAACCCACAACAGTAAGGAGACCAAGAAGCTACCACCCCAAAATTCTATCTCTGCAGAGCTCTCTCTCTTTCTCTCTTTGTTTTTACAGTGAAAACATCTTCTCTACCCTATTTTTCCTCCAAGCAACCTCAGATTCTTTCCATTATCACACAAGTGATGTGTGTTTGCCTGTACTGTAGAGGTCAGAGAAGGATGTCAGGTGTCCTGCCCTGTTACTCTCTACCTTACTCCCATGAGACAGGGTCTCTCACTAGGCTGTGTGGTCCTCCTGTCTGTCCCCACAGTGATGGAGTTACAGGTACAACCATGTCCAGTTTTTTAAAAAAAGATTTATTTCATTTTAGGCAGACATAATGCTATGCTCCAGGCCCTGGGAGGCAAAGGCAAGCAGATGTTTGTGATTTTGAGGCCAGCATGGTCTACAGAGTGAGTTCTAGGATAATAGGAGCTATACTGTGAGATCTTGTCTCAAAACATATTTATTTTAATTTAACTATCTTTATACCTATAAATGTGGTTGCCAGGCAGTCAACATGAGTTCTGGGAACCACACTACTTAGTCACCCCTCCAGCCCCGTGTCCAGCTTTTTAAACCGTGACTGTTGGAGATTTGAACTCAGGTCCTTGTGTTTACATGACAAGTACTTTTACCCTCAGCGCCACCTCCCCTTCCCCCATTATCCTGCTTTTACCTCCACCCACCTGCCATCTGACATGACCTACATTTCTTGAACGCTTTACGAACATGAACATTTTGTGCATTATTGTGCTGGTGGCTCAGACTCTTTCACATGGCTTGATCAAGGACTAGCCTCCATTCAGACACCCGTGGGACTTAACAATACTTCAGGGCTCAGGTTTGGTCTCAGAGACCTCACCTCATCCTTTAGGATTGTGATAACTGGAGAGAGAAAAGAAATGAAAGAACAGAAGCAAATCCTCCAGCTCTAGCTCCTGGAAATGGCCTATGGTAGATATATATGCTGTCACACACACACACATGCACACACACACATGTGCATGCATATGCGCATGAACACACATATGCACACACATTGTACACATGCATGCACACACATGAACATGCACATACATGCACACACATGTACACACATAGAGACACACACATGAGCATGAACATACATCTGCCCAGACACATACATACACATTGTACACATATGCACACACACACATCAGACATGTACACACACACATACACACAGACATATGAATAGACAACACACATACATGCACACACACACATGCACATGCATACACATGCATGTATGTGCATGCACAGGTATGCACACGTATACATATACTCACTCATGCACATAGACACACTAAATTAATAAAATGCAATGAGAGTTCTTTTAAGAAAAGGCCTTTTCATCAAAATCTGAAAATACCATCCACTTACCAGCTTTCAAACTTGAATATATTATGCATTTACTATGAGTGTCTCTCCTGAAAGGTGGACAAACCCAATAAAATAGTAACACCATCAAATTCTAGTCACAATCCCAGTTGTTCCCCACTGTGTTTAGCCTGTAAAAGTTGTATGAAATTGCAATATTGCAATATGTTAATATAAGAGCATGGTCTTTTAAAAAGGGACAATCTCTTTTTTGTGTGCTCAGCTTTGGCTGCAGAGAGAGATGGGACCCCTGTGTTCAAGTTCCCTCGATGGAGAGTCAAGGGTAAAACCGTCAAGGAGGTAGCAGAAGCCTACCAGTCGGTGGGTGCTGAGCTCAACGTGCTTCCCTTCTGCACACAGTTCATCCCCATGGATGTCATCAACAGCCCAAAGCACGGCTCCATCATTTACCATCCATCACTCCTACCCAGGCACAGAGGAGCTTCTGCCATCAACTGGTGAGACTCCTAACAGCCAAGATGATAGCACAATTTCTATAGTCTGTGGCTTTTCTGTTTGTCTCCTACAGGAACTGGGTGTGCTTGGGGCTGGGGAGATGAGATAGCTCAGTCAACATTGTGCTTGCTGTGCATACATGCAGACCTGTTGTGGCTCAAGCTACCCCACATTTGGGGGCCAAAATGTCTCGGACTGCTTTATCAATATTGGAACCCGCACTGCCCTTGGAGACTAATTTGTTAGAGCCCGCACTGCCCCAAGCTGCTCCAGTCTGAGGGTCAGGGTTCAGCAAGAGAGAGAGTGAGGACAGATGCAAGGAATGGAGACCAGACAGAGTGTGATTCAATCTCATTTATTCTTCAGTCTCTCTTCCTAGTCCAAATCCCAAGTCTTGAGTTCCTAGTCCCTAGTGCCTCCAAGTTCCAAGTTTCCAGTTCCAAGTTCTAGTCTCGAGTCTCATCCAAGTACTCTTCCAAGTACAAGTGTCTGCCTACTCCAAGTGCCTAATACTTAATAATAATTTCTCCTGTCTGCCTCTCACCTTTTATATGTTTCACTTCTAAGCCACACCTTTAAGTCATGCCCTTAGGTCTTGTCTCTAAATCTGATCTCTAAGTCACGCCCTTAAGTCACACACCTTTAAGTCTCACACACTCAAAGGAAAATCCTGGGTATCTAAAACAAGATGTTATCAGAGTGTGCTCAGCTGTTGTAGGCTATTGTAATCAAATCTCTTGTCAGGGTATATGGCTTAAGATGGCTGCAAGGATGATAGCTACCTTCTGTCGGCTCCCCACTCAGACCTGAGTTCAGATCCCCGCCACCCACATAAAAACCAGGCATGGAGGCTTGTGTCTGTAATCCCAGCTAGTGGGAGGTAGAAATAGTCTTGTTCCCTGGTACTCACTGACCAGCCAGCTGAATCAATGGCCTCAAGGTTTCATGAGAGAGCCTGACTAAAATACTAGAATGAGAAACTGAGGAAGACACTTGATGTCAGTCTCTGACCTTTGCATATGTGTGTACTCCACATGTACACATCCACATAAACACATGCATTCAGCATGCATGCAGGGGTGCACATGTACACATGAGTGTGCATCCACACACACAAGCATATACACACTTCATATGGACATAAGGTCCTGATTGATTGCTTTAGTTGTTTAACACCTCTGAGAGCTGGAGACACTACATGACGAAGGACAGAAGTCCCCAAACATGGCCTCTGGTTATCAATTCCAGTGGCTGTAACCAGGTCCCCAAAGCTTCAGTGGTCAGACAAATAAGATCAATTCAATTCCTACTGATTTATCTCAGGACATCTATGCACTTTTGACCTGTATCTTCATAGTCTTCATAGTGTGTGATGCTATCAGAGCTTTTTTCTTCTTATACAGATGATCTCAAGTACATTTAAGAAAATGCAGAGTTACAGGAAACTGCCTTCTTTACCAGCCATCTCCCTTCCTTTGACTCAGAGCTTCTCAAAGAGATTTTGTCCAACACTCTCACACCTGTTTCATGACAGTTCCTGACACTCCATAAGTACCCAACACCATGGTGCACTGTGCTGGGTCCTGACACTCCATAAGTACCCAGCACCACGGTGCACTGTGCTGGGTCCTGACACTCCATAAGTACCCAGCACCACGGTGCACTGTGCTGGGTCCTGACACTCCATAAGTACCCAGCACCACGGTGCACTGTGCTGGGTCCTGACACTCCATAAGCACCCAGCACCACGGTGCACTGTGCTGGGTCCTGACACTCCATAAGCACCCAGCACCACGGTGCACTGTGCTGGGTCCTGACACTCCATAAGTACCCAGCACCACGGTGCACTGTGCTGGGTCCTGACACTCCATAAGTACCCAGCACCACGGTGCACTGTGCTGGGTCCTGACACTCCATAAGTACCCAGCACCACGGTGCACTGTGCTGGGTCCTGACACTCCATAAGTACCCAGCACCATGGTGCACTGTGCTGAGGCTGAACTGGACTTTCTCACCACCTTTACTTTTGTTCTTTTATCTGCCACCTTCCTGGTATCCCTTGGCATCAGGTTGTTGGATATATCAAAAAATCTATATGTGGTTTAAATATGCTGAAAAAATACTCTATGATATTTAAAGATTTATGCCAGGAATTAATTTCCACCTGTTCTTGCAGTAGTAGTAGTAGAAGATACCTTTGCACTTGGATTTGTTTTCCATTTTAAATTCTTTCCATGTGCAAAATCATTGGGTCAAAGCACATGGATATTTTCAAGGCTCATGACAGTATGATGATAATTTTTCAATATTTCTAAAAAAAAAGAGAGAGATTCTTTGGATGATGGATTTAGGTGTTGCTTGCTTGATAGCTTGGAAAAATATACATGATTTAGGGAGAAGGGGTTGAGGCTCCAGAGATGGCTCAGAAGTTAAGAACACATGCTACTTTTGCAGATGACCAGAGTTTGGTTCTGGCACCCAAATCTATTCCTCAACAGCCTGTAACTCCATGTCCCTGGGATCTAGCACCCTCATCTTGTCTCTGTAGTTATCTGAACACATATGGCACCCACTCACAGGCACATACATATAGATAAAAATAAATCTAAAAAAATGACATAGGGCATTGCTGAAGTACCATTTTATACTTTCTCTGTATGTGCCTGCTCTCTAAGATGAGTTTATAGATATTTGTCCACATATCCAGGTTTTTGTTTGTATTACAAGTCCCTATAGAGCCAAGCTAAGAATTTCTCTTAGTCTGGGCTACGTACAGCACACAGGATGAGTCATTGATTTAATCAGCTGACACTACAGTTTACAAAGCCAGTCTAGAGATAATTCTAAGTTTAGGTGATATTTATACTAAATTATACAGCCTAAATTAACTGTCAGTTTTCCTTTTCACTAGTACCCTGTTACACTGTTCATTCTCATTCTGTTCAGTGTATGATCGAGTGTAATGTAGGAAGTATGGGAAGGCATGAAAATAACTCAGTCCTGAAGAAGAAAGCTGATACCATCCATCAGTGGGTGGCAGTAAGGATGGATTGTGACACCTTTTAAGATGCACACAGCCATTACTGCAAGACTACACACATGAGGATGCAGTGCTAGCAACGTAGGGGTGTTGCTCTCTACAAACACTGGTGGCTCTGAGTTCTGCCATGAACATCTGTAGACCACCATACTCACTATCTGCATTTGCATTGTGACCTCCTTACCTTTAACCTGACCAGTTCTCTACTTGATACAATCAGCCAGCATTTTAAATCAAAACTCTTCTTTTCACAGGACTCTAATCATGGGAGATAAGAAAGCTGGGTTTTCTGTTTTCTGGGCAGATGATGGTTTAGATACAGGACCCATCCTTCTTCAGAGATCGTGTGACGTCAAACCCAATGACACAGTGGACACGCTTTATAACCGGTTCCTTTTTCCTGAGGGCATCAAGGCCATGGTCAGTATACTCACACCATCAGCATGAATTTAGCAAACCTTTAACATTTGACAACTATTTTTCTTTCATCAAGAATTTGCCAAGCCAAGCACAGTGGCACACACCTGTACTATAAATTGGAGCTTGAAAGTCTCATAGTCTGTGACAGTAACTTGTCCCTCTTCAAAAGGATGGAATGGCCAAGAAAACAGTTAAAATGCTGTGTCCTCATGCCAAATACTTGAATCTCCAACCCTGTTGATAATGACCAGTTATAAGGAAGAATAAAAAAATTTTTAATTGTTTTCTATGTACCTTAGATTTCCCTTAAAGGTATATTTACTTAGTCTATGTAACAGGGTGAAATGTGATTATTAACTTATTTAATCCGATGTGCTCAGAGTGAAAGATTCCGAACATGCATATATACCGTGAAGTAAAGTATTCTATCCATAAAAATATTCAAAAGATTCAGCAAGCAATTTCTATGCCATTTGGTTGCCCCACCCCAACCCCTCCACACCAACAAGAATTTGGTAGAAAAAGTAGCAAGATTCTATTAAGTAGTCATCACTGATGTGAGGGAAGAGTGAGACCTGTTTATGTCACTTAGCAATTCAGTCAGAGGGTCCCTAGCGTCAGAGAGACCTGTCTTCAAATCCATGGACTGCCATCCACAGAATGATGCTTTATGGACTGACAACAGCAAGCCTTTGCTCTTTGGCCTTGGTTCCTTCCTAAGTACAATGTGGAAAACTATCTGGCTTGTACCAGTATTCTGAAAACATGACGTCATTTGTGTAAAGGACCTCTCACATAGCAGGTCCTCAAAACGGATAATCACAATCAAAATAGCACACGGGCATACATGGGCCTCCCAGCAAATGTGTTAGGAAAGAGAAGTCAGACACATCCCAAAGCAGTAATGCCATGGATAGCTAGCATCACCATGATGGGCAGAATGGCCCATCCTATCCTGCCTTCCCGTCTCTCTAGGATGAACTGGGCTTTGCATATGCTAAGCATGAGCTTTTCTCTGAAACTTCACCTCAAGCCCCAACAAGGAGTCGTGCTTGAGTGCAGGCTTGATGTTGGAGTGGGCACACCTAGGTATAAAACCTGCCAGGCATGTCAAACCCTTTGTCATTGCAAAATGACACTATTCTACAAAGTTCACACTTAAAAGATATGCAATTGAGTTAGCAAAAAAAAAAAAACAAAAAAAAACAACAACAAAAAAAACCTTTTGGTGCTTTAAATTACTTTATGTATAACACTGTGTTTAGTTGCATTCATAGCTATCCTTGGCCAAATGTGGCTGAGTCTAGAGTTAGTGGTCCAACTTTTCTGGAAATTACAGCTTCCTCATTTGCAAAACAGGAATGTGCTATACACCCTTCAGGAATCTTGTGATGTCTGTAAGGGATAACTTCCATAAAGTAGCTGTCATACCCTATGTGCTTGGCATGTACTCAGACCGGAAGAAACAGACACAGTTGTCACCACAGCCTGACTTTCCAAGCAGATTTATAGGTAGTCAGTCTGGTGGACACAAGCTCCTATTGGACAGTCCATGCCTTTATGGCTTTCTGTCCCTCATTCTAGTACTGGTTTTGGCTTTAGGTAGAAGCTGTCCAACTCATAGCTGATGGAAAAGCAGCTCGCACTCCCCAGCCAGAAGAAGGGGCAACATATGAAGGCATCCAGAAGAAGGAGAATGCTCAGGTATTTATATCAACGATGCACAGCCAAGTTACAGCCCTTTACTTCTGAGTAGGTTCCTGGAGACCATTTGCTGACCCAGAGTTAGCCCTGACCCAGGGTCAGCTTGGAAACCAGTTGTCCCTATGTGTCTCCACATGTTTCTCTGATGGGAAAGAAAAGTTAAGTGTCACCTCTAGGCCTCATAACCCGTATTTCTGCTCACCTAGATTTCTTGGGACCAGCCTGCCGAAGTTTTGCATAACTGGATTCGAGGTCATGATAAGGTCCCTGGAGCCTGGGCAGAGATAAATGGACAGGTATTCTTTCAAGGGATACATCTCCCCCATACAATTTCTCTCTGTGTCCCTCCCTCCCTCCCTCCACTCATCTCTCTCTCTCTCTCTCTCTCTCTCTCTCTCTCTCTCTCTCTCTGTCTCTCTCTTTCTCTCTCTCTCTCTCTGTCTCTCTCTTTCTCTCTCTCTCTCTCTCTGTCTCTCTCTCTCTCTCTCTCTCTCTCTCTCTCTCTCTCTCTCTCTCTCTCTCTCTCTCTGTGTGTGTGTGTGTACTACTTCTGTGAGTTTAAGGCAGCCTGGTTTACATAGTAATTTCCAGGCTGGCAATATCTACACAATGAGACCCTGTCTAGAAAGGAAGGAAGGAAGGAAGAAATGAATGAAAGAGGGGGGAAGGATGGAGGGAGGAAGGAAAGAAGGAGAGAAAAAAGGAAGGAAGGATTCATTATCCATTATAGGCTCATTCATGTAAATACATAGTCCCTGGTATGCAGGCAATTTCCAATACATAGTAACTATTACAGCCTAATAAATGACAACCAATATTGATAAAATGATAACTTAAAAAGTAGTCAGTATGGCTGGAGAGATGAGTCAGTGGTTAAGAACACTGACTGTTCCTCCAGAGGTCCTGAGTTCAATTCCCAGCAACCACATGGTGGCTCACAATCATCTATAATGGGATCCAATGCTCTCTTCTGGTGTGTTTGAAACAGTTACAGTGTACTGATATAAACAAGTACTCATATAAATAAATAAATCTTCAAAAAAAGTCAGTATCCTTTGCTCCTGGTCACCATCTTTTCCAGTCTTGTTTTTTTTTTTTTTTTTGAACTGACCCCAGAACAGCCTTCATGGCTCACCCTCCTGTGTGGGAAGAGTGTCCATGTTCCTGGGGGCTCAGTTGTAGAGTGACTGACCTAGATGAGGCCCTGAGTTCACTCCTGTCTTAGTTAGGGCTCCTGTTGCCGTGATAAAACACTGATCAAAAGAAACCTGGGAAGGAAAGGGTGTGTTTCATCTTATACTTCCTGGTAATTGTCCATCACAGAAGGAAGTCAGGGCAGGAACCTGGAGGCAGGAACTGAAGCAGAAGCTATGGAGGAACGCTTCTTACTGGCTTGATTCTCACAGCCTGCTCAGTCTGCTCTTTCATACAACCCAGGTCAACTCTTCCAGGGGCGGTGTGAACCCTAAGCTGGGTCCTCCCATGTCAATCATTAATTAAGAAAATGCCCACAGACACCCCTACAGGCCAATCTGATGGAGGTGTTTTCTCAAGTGAGGCCCTCTTCTCAGATTATTCTAGCTTGTGTCAAGTTAACAAACAAACAAAAACCAACCTGGACCCCAGCACCATAACCCACCCACTGCAATATACACACACACTCACACACACAAACACACACAGACACACACAGACACACACACTCAGACACACAAACACACACACTCACACACAGACACACACCCTCACATACAGACACACAATCACATGCATTCATACACACAGACACACACTCACACACACATTCACACACACATAGACATACACAGACACACATTCACACACAGACACACACAGACATTCACACACACAGACACATACACATTCACATATACACACACAGACACATACACCGACTTACACACAGACCCACACTCACGCACAGAGATGACACACACACACACACACACACACACACAAACATACACAGATATACACACTCCCCCACACACAGACACACAAACCTTACCTTTACCTGAAAAGATCGATTTTTTCCTTTTAACCTTGGCCTTCTTTCCGACTATTTGAGTGCATGATAAATGCACTCTCCTATCACCTGGATATGGGACTTTCTGAAGCTTTTCCTTGTGTGTGTGTAGATGTGTTTACATGTGTGTGTGCACATGTGAGGGAGTATATGTAGAATGTGAGGCCATGAATGTGTGAGTGCATGTGTATGCATCTGCACAGGTATGTATGGAGGGCAGAATATATAAACTACTTTGTGTGTATATGTGGTGTGTGTGTTCAACTTGTGTTTAGGAGCCTTCAAAACCAGAAGGCATCAGCTCCCCTGGAACTGGAGGAACAGGTGGTGGTAAGTGGCCATGAGAGCGCTGGGGACTGACCCTGGGTCCTCTACAAGAGTGGCAGGCACTCTTAACCACCGAGCCTGTCTTCTGAGACTCAGTTCAGACATTTACAGATTCGTATCTGTTACATTTCTACTGATATGCTTAATTCAGTCTCACCAAATGAATGCAAAATGACAAAATTGCGTCTCAACTTTCCTACAGAAATGTGAACTTCAGTGTTTGTACAAGGTGTTGCCTTCCCACACCCCTGGCAGTGCCTTTAACTTCCTGACTTCACCAGGTTTGATCTCTTTTATTAGATGGTGACTTTCTACAGCTCATCACTGTTGACAAGTTCTATGCCTGCTGGAGAACCACTGGACATTAGAGGTGCTGAGAAGCCTGGTCTCGTCACCAAGAACGGCCTTGTTCTTTTTGGGAATGATGGGAAAGCAGTAAGTGCACAAAATCACGTTTGGGTCATCCTTCTATTACCTCACTTAACAGGGAATGGCTTTCTCTGGCGCCCACTGGGGGAAGGGGGTGGAAGACTCAAGGTGCCCGTGTCCCACATCTCTGGAGACAAGAGACATTCACGCTCCAAGACAAAGTTTCTCAGGAGGGCCCCATGGACCTTCACAGTGAGACCACTGAGAGACTGTGGTTGGTTACAAAAGGGAAATATGGACCTCTGCTTGTCTACCTGCTGGCTTGGGAAGGATGGTTCTCCCCGCTGTGCCTCAGTTTTCCTGTCTATAAAGCATGGAGAGAGATTTCTATCTGCCTCCCACTGTCGGTGATTAGAAAGATCCAGTGAGACCCATGTGGCCTCCTCTCCCATTGTCCACTGCTGTCACCTCCTTAGGCCAGCACCGCCATGTCTAGCTCTGGGCCTCCTGGACAGCTTCCTAGTGAAGAGTGTAAAGGGGCGTTTGTAGTTTACAGATGTGCCCCTGTCTTAGTTTGGGTTTCTATTGCTGTGATAAAACACCATGACCAAAAAGCAAGTTGGAGACAAAAGGGTTTATTCAGCTTACACTTCCAGATCAGGCATGGTCCATCATTGAAGGAAGTCAGGACAGGAACTGAAGCTGAGTTGGAATCTGGAGGCAGGAGCTGATGCAGAAGCCATGGAGAGGTGCTGCTTACTGGCTTGCTTCTCTGCCTTGCTCAGCCTGCTTTCTTACAGAACCCAGGTCCACCAGCCCAGGGATGGCACCATCCACCACGGGTTGGGCCCTTGCCCACTGATCACTAACTGAGAAAATATCTTAGAGCTGAATCTCAGGGGGGCATTTCCTCAGCAGAGGCTCTTTCATCTCTGATGACTCTAGCTTGTGTTATGTTGACACACAAAAACATTCAGTGCAGTCCCCATTGTTTAAGGGTAAATGTTACTGTGTTTTAGTGCCCAGCTGTTGCTAGGTCTTAAATGAGCTGTTATTTATTTCCTCGGTGACACTAAACAAATCATTGAACTTCACTGAGCCTCCAATTCTGCGACAGCAAGGCAGGCACAAGGGCACCCATCTCCGTCAGGATTGATATTAGTACATGCATCCAAATGCACCAGCGGCTGGATGCTGGCAGCTGCGGTGTGTCCTCTGCTGGGAGCAGAGTGGGGAGTGGGGTTGGGGAGTGGAATCCATAGCATCCTTCAGGAGACTTTGAGTCCAAGCACCTGTAACCAAAATGCAAGTTTTCCCAGAGTGCACTGTCCATCCATCTGAGGGGCATCTGACCCTTTAGTTGACTGGTCTTTTTTCCTGCCACTATGGAGATGTCATCCCAGTCCTGTTAGACACGAGGAAGTAGTTTGACCAATATGACTGCATTCTCCAAGCAAGCCAGCCTGTATATCCATCTAATACATTAGACTCCTCCTCTGGGCAGCCTTGGTCTTGGGTGGTCTGAATCCTCAGCTTGTTTTCCGCTGCCGTTCTGTAGCTGCTGGTGAAAAACCTGCAGTTTGAGGATGGGAAGATGATTCCTGCCTCCCAGTACTTTTCCTCGGGTGAGACATCAGTGGTAGAACTTACGGCCGAGGAGCTGAAGGTAGCAGAGACCATTAAGGTGAGCACTAGATGTACCTCGTAAACCGACTCGTTGAAACACAGTGCCTGTTTGTGGTTGGTTTAATTGTCCCTAGAGCAGTGGGAGTGTGACTTTATCTCTTCCTTCTGTACAAGTTGTGGTTAAGAAACACAGTATATAGAGATTTATTTTTCTGTTCTAAGTCAGCTTGGAGGATTTGGGTGAGCTTGGTGATAAGTTATTCTCTGCCGGTGAAATGAGACAATTCAAGCCAGAGTATATAAAGGCAGGTTTATTGGAAGCAGCTCTCAGACCACACAGGATGGGTTCAGTGAAGTCACCTGAGGAAGAAAGACAGAGAGGAGGGGGAAGAGAAAGAGAGAAAGCTCAGAGGGTGGGGGTCAGAGAAAGAAGTTGGGTGGGGGAGACCCAAATGTCTGGATTACATAGGAAAGAGCTTCTGGGGGAGGGGAAGCCTAGCCCCTGGTTTGGAAAGTTCAGGGGCAGAAGGCAGGTATGCCAGCCCTGCCCTGCCCTATAACAATTAGGGACTGAGAGATGCTGGGAGAATCTGGAGGCCAGGTCGATTTGGTTTGCTAAATGTTTGTCCTGGGTCTGGACCCCTGTTAGCACATGGGGGTTAAAGAGAACCATTTAGAAACCCAGATTGAAGGTCATTTTTAGTCTAGCCAGAAGGACAAAAACTCACACATAATTGTATGTCGTTTACCATGGGCCCAAACTGGTGGGGCCAGAGTGCTTAGGTTACACCCTCTCATGCACTGGTTACACTGAAGAGATACTGAGCAGTCCCACTGTGTTGTGCTTCTGGTGAAGGGCAGAGAGGTCTTTGCCCTGGGATTCCAAATGTTCTTTCTTTAGGAAAAGTGGTCCTTTTTGTGCAGGTCATCTGGGCTCGAATTTTAAGCAACGTCGCTGTGATCGAGGACTCCACGGACTTCTTTAAATCTGGTGCGAGCTCAATGGATGTTGTGAGGTAAAGCTGCCACCTCCGAACTCCCCCTTCCACCCAGCTTGTCTACCACAGATCCCTTTTCTTCATGCTTGTCTCTCTTGTTCCATGGCCACGCTCACAGATCTTTTTACTCATTTGTCACCAACCAGGTTGTTTTGCATCTCCTTTAATATTTCTAATTGTTATTTTCAAAAGATTTTTTATTATTTTATTTGTGCATGTCTGTGTCAGTGAATGGCATGTGTGTGCAGTTACCCTGCATGTGCAGGTCCAGAACAGGACATTAATTCTTCTACCTCACCTGGCTATGCCCCAAGAAGACCGTTTCCCATCCTCTCCACTCCACTTACACCTTCCTGTTATTCTGGGGTCACCAAATATGTGATCTTCAAAAGCCTATGACATCATCAAAAGTCAGAAGGCTTAGGCCTGTACACTGTAGTTTTTTAGCAATAATTTATGAGTTCCTAGACAATTCTGGTTGGCTTAATAAGGATTTCAATACTGCATTGATATTTTACCAGCAGGAATCACTCATTTCCTGTTAGAGTAAGTTACATTTAATCTGTTGTTACTTTCTTTAGCAAAACTGTCTGCAAGACAGGTTTTTTTCTTTTTCTTTTCTTTTTTCTTCTTCTTTTTAAAGTTTATTTTATATTTTATTTACATTTCAGATGCCACCCCCTTTCCCCATTTCCCCTCCCTAGAAAGCCCTATCCCATTCCCCCTCCTCCTTTTTGCTTTTATACATTTTTAAAAAATGTTAATCAAAGGCTTTATATGTTTGGTAATGCTCAGTCAGAGTGTAACCCAACACCCAACCTAGATATATCAACTATCTTTGACTGGTGGAGACATGTGAACATCTGCCTCCATGCCCCCCCCCTTCTCTCTCTTTTTCTCTCTCATCACCGAGCTTCACCCTTCCTGTTAAAATAAAACTTTTCTCTCAAAATGAAATTAGAGCATAGTTATTCCTAATTGTGCCAGTGAGGTACAAAATAGTCCTAATACCCAGTCCATCATTTTGTTGACAAACCAGAACCTCTGTCATCTGTCCTAACTAAAGCACTTAGTTTTGAACCTGGCTTTTTTCTTGGCTTTAGAATGAATGTGCAGACAGGTTTTTAATTTTCTCACACCACATCATATTTTCAATTTATTTTTATTTTATTTTATTTTTTTTATGTGTGTGTGTGTATGTGTGCTTGTCTTAAGTGAATCACATGCCTGCAGTGCCCACATAGGCCAGAAGGGGGTGTCAGATCACCCTGAAACTGGAGTTACAGGTGTTGAGAGCTGCCCTATGTGGGTGATGGGAACTGAACCCAGGTCTCCTGTAAGAACAGAAAGTGCCACTTGTCCAGTCTCTGTACCGAATCTTAACATCTTCTGTAGTTGTCACCAATGTTGGTCTTGTACAACATGAACAGAAATCGCTCCCAAACCTCTTCACCAATGCCAGTGAAGAGGCCATGATGAAACTATAAAAATGGATGTAGTGTGAGCTGGTTCTCACTTTAAGGCTGGTGGAAGAGATCAGACAGAAGTGTGGTGGGCTTCAGCTGCAGAATGAAGATGTCTACATGGCCACCAAGTTTGGAGATTTCATCCAAAAGGTTGTGCGGAGACTGAGAGGAGAGGACCAAGAGGCGGAGCTGGTGGTAGACTATGTAAGTGTCTCATTGATGTGCAACTCCAAACTCTGACAACCCACCATTACAGAGGGCATATGTATCTGCCATTTACATGTGTGGCCTTTAAGTCTAGCTTTAGTGCTGGGTGGTAGGGGTGCATGCCTTTAATCCCAGCACTGCAGAGGCAAAGGCAAAGGCAAAGGCAGAGAGAGGCAGAGGTGAAGGCGGAGGCAGGCAGATTTCTGTGAGTTCGAGGCCAGCCTGGTCTACCTAGTGAGGTCAAGGACAGCCAGGGCTACACAGAGAAACCTTGTCTCAGGGGAAAAAAAAGACTAGTTTTATTGAGATATAATTCAGGTGCCATAAAACTCACCCACATTATAGCAAATCCAGATAGAACTGACACGAAATATTATGGCCCGAATTTAGAGGTATACAGCAGAGCTGCATAGCAGTGAGGTTTCTTTACTACTGGTATTAAGTATAAACTAGTATTAAGTTAAATTTACCCTTCAATGGTTTTTAGAGCATTCACAAACTCTGCAATCATTATCACCACTGTCTAAGTTTAGAACATTTTTATTACAGGGGAGACTGTATCCATTGGCTATCACACTGCACTGCTTTCCTCCTCCCCTGCTCCATACCCAGGCTCTCAGAAACCACCAGTCTCTTTTCTGTGTTGGTGGATTTGCCATAATGTGGGCATTTCATATAAATAGGACCATACACCATGTGGCCCCTTACAGAAGTTTCACCACTTCTACTCTTCCTGGCCACGTAATATTCCATCGTGTTTGATATGCTTCCTCTTTTTAACCCAGGTTGACTAAGACAGCTCTGTCAGTCAACCGGGTCTCAAGGGAGGGAGTGAGGATTGAAAAGGAAAAGACAATTAGACAACATTATAACATGATTCCAGCCAGTGCTGAGGTTGAAGTGGGTTTATTTTTCTTCTGTCTGCTTTTATACCATTCTAAATACATGTAAAGAATAAAGTCAGTTCTAGGTCAAGGAACAAACAACACAATAAACAAAAATAGCCAAGGAACAAAAACAAGGCAATAAACAAAGTCCCGTGATATTCAGGGACGTATCAGGGTGATCAAGATCTTGAGCCTACTTCCTTGTCCTGGCCCAATGTCAAGTTTTTGCCAAATATTTAGAAGCAGCCCCAAGAGCTCTCCACACTGAGTGATGTGTGTTTTTGGACCATTTCACCTGGGAGGCTGTTGTTATTATACTGATACAAAACTTCAGGTATATGCTTTTGATATGAATATGTATTTTTAGGTCTGTGCTAACGGTGGCATAGATAACTCATTGTAGTGCTTACATTTAACCATTTGAGAAATTGCCAAAGGCAGCCACTTTACTTTGAAATCCCACCCTCCAATGTAACGGAGAGCCCTAACCTTCACCAGGCCTCTTCTCAAGCTCTCTCACTTGCCTCTCTCTTTAGCTGTCTTAGCGGGTGTGTGTGAAAGTACCATAGTATGGTTTCGATTTTGGACAGTGATGTTAGGCATCTTTTTGAGTGTTTATTCAAATTCTTTGTCCATTTTCAAAATTGTTTATCTTTTTATTGTAGAGTCAAAGTACTCCGTCTATTCTAGACACTCAATCTTTATCAGATATGGATTTGTAAATATACATACATACATACATACATACATACATACATGCATACAGCCATATTTTATGTATGTGAGTACACTGTAGCTGTCTTCAGACACACCAGAAGAGGTCATTGATCCCATTACAGATGGTTGTGAGCCACCATGTGGTTGCTGGGAATTGAACTCAGGTCCTCTGGAAGAGCAGTCAGTGCTCTTAACTGCTGACCACCAGCCCCCTGTGAATATTTTTTGACCTGTGGTTCGCTTTATTCTTTTACTTTCTTTGTAACATTTTTGACACACAACAGATTCCCTCCTCCCTGAGAGATAGGGTCTCACTATGTAGCTCTGGATGTCCTAGAGCTCACTATGTAGACCAGGCTGGCCTCAAACTCACAGAGCTTCACCTGCTTCTGCCTCCTGAGTGCTGGGATTAATGGTGTGCCCACCACGGCTCAGCTCAGAATTTTATCTTTATGAATCGCTGTCAGCACACTTTCTCTGTTTCTCCTCTGTCTTCTTTGGTAGAGGATTGCCTATGGTGCCTTTGCTATCCTGCATTGTTTCTTTTACTACATCTTTAATTATTTTTTTTTACAATAAGCATTTTTGCTTAAAACAATCTAGTTCAGGTTAATACCAATGTAATATCAGCAGTATAGGAAAACTTCACTACTATATTCTTATATACCTTTAAATTTCAGCTATAATTTTTTTGCATTAATTCTATCTGGATTTGTTAGAAACCCCACAACAGGTTTTTAATTATTGCTTTATACAGCTGTTTTTGTTTTCTCGTCTTGTTTTTTTTTATTATGTGTATACATGTGACCTGTGAGGTTGTGTGTGTGTTTGTGTGTGTGTGTGTATGTGTGTGTGTACATGGATGCAGGTGCCCATGGAGGCCACAAGAGGGTGGCAGATCCCCTGGAGCTGGAGTTAGAGGCATCTGTGAGCTGCCTCATGCTGGTTCTGGGGACTGTATCCCAGTTCTCTGCAAGAGTAGCAGGGGCTCTTAACTGCTGCACTATCTCCTCAGAGGCAGAGAGCAGCTGTATTTTAAAATCATGTAGAAAGAGCTTTAAAACAACAAAAATGTTTTTATACAGATTTCTCCATTTACCTACATAGTCACCTTGAGAAATCTATTTAAGGTGAATTCAAAATCTCCGTGTGTGTGTGTGTCTGTGTGCATGTGTATCTGTTTGCATGTGTATGTGTGTGCGCGTCTGTATCTGTGTATGTGCGTGTCTGTCTGTGTGTCTGTGTATCTGTATGCATATGTCTCTGTGTGTGCACATGTATGTCTCTGTATGCATCTGCATGTTTGTGTGCATGTGTGTGCATGCACACATGTATCTGTGTGTGCACATCTATGTGCATGTGTCTGTGTGTCTGTGTATCTGTTTGCATGTGTCTCTGTGTGTGCACATGTATGTCTCTGTGTGTGTCTGCATGTGTGTGCACACACACGTGTATCTGTGTGCACACATCTGTGTGTGCACGTCTGTGTGCATGTGTCTGTTTGTGCTGCACGTGCATGCATGTGTGTGTGTGTGTGTGTACACAACAGTAGAGTTGGGAAGAGGGTATTGGTGCCCTCCTCTATAATCCACTGCTTATTCCTTGGAGGTGGGGGTCTCTCCCTGAGCTGGGGCCTCCGCTGGGGCTCACATTTTCTCGACTCTTCTGGAAGCCACAAACCCCAGTCATCCTCTCTCCACACCCCTCACAGCTGAGTTACAGGTGTGCATGGCTAGTTACATGGGTGCTAGGATCTGAACTCAGGTCCTTATCATTGTTCAGGAAGTGCTCTTGACCCCGAGCTGCCTTTGCCCCATCTTCTTCATGTGTACCCACGTTTCTGATTGCTGTCCTTTAATTCCAGCCCAAAGGTTCCCTGGGGTATCACTGAATGTGTCTGCTCATTTGGGAATGCTTTCACTTCCTCCTTTCAGAAGGATGTGTTTGCAGTAGGAGGCAGATACCATTCTCCCCGTTTGCCTGTTGAAAGCCCTGAGCATGATGGAAGCAAGTATGGTAGCCTCAATCTCTCTTGTTACCCAGCAGTAGAGAGAACAATTAGGCAGCTCAGATGTAACAGAAAGAACATAAGGGAGAAATCTTGAGATAGCCCTAGCATAAAGGAAATACCAGGGTAAAGAATTTCCCAAGGATCCAAGTGACACAATGGTGGTGCTGTCAAGTCTGCCAATAGATGGCGCTGTCCACAGGTGTCTGAGGCACCTTTGTGTATCATGAAGAACATCTGAGCCAGAGCCTCAGACCTCAATGGCCCCTAAGCATCACCAGGATCTGTTCTTGTGACAGTAGATGTCACTAGAATCCCACTGAGCTGACCTCTTTCCACATTAGTGAATGTCTCTCTTTTCTTTCTTTTTCTTTCCTTTCTTTTTAAAAATTATTTTAAGGTTTTTAATTTTTCTTTTTAAATCTGTTTGAGTTTATGTGTATGAGTGTTTGCCTTGGATGCATTCCACCCACAGAGGTTGGTAGAGGGCATCAGATGTCCTGGGACTTGAGTCGATGTGTGGGAGCTGGGAACCAAGCCTGGGTCCTCTGCAGGACAAGTCTTCTTAATCACTGTGCCATCTCTCCAGCCCTGTGACTGTTTCTTTATCACCACAGGCTATCAGGTTGATAGTCACAGAAACACACTCACTTTTCTCAGGTTTCCAGGGAGGTGAACGAGATGACAGTGAAAATCCCTTACCAGTGTTTCATAAACGGACAGTTTGTGGATGCCGAGGATGGAGAGACTTACGATACCATCAACCCCACAGACGGAACTGTGAGTGACGACAGCTGAAGTGAGCTTGACTCTAGCTCTCAGCCCCTAAGCTCCTTGTTCAAATACATATCATACATGTCTCTTACCCACTCAGCTCTGACACTAGTTATTGTGTATTATAATAACTTTTTTTCAGTAGACTAAGTGTTTATGATGAATTTAGATTCCTGTGCCCATACCCTGCAGGTATCTCTGTGCAGAGCTCCATGGGGGAAGATACTTCAGACTCACGGCAAGCTTCCTTGTAGAAGAATTGTACAGTTGTCCTAAATGTGTTTTTCCAGAATGAGTTGACATGTAAAATGGACAAAGATTTCTGTGTTCAAAGTATCACCTTTTTGTCCCCCATTTTTCCCTCAAGATGTATTAGTTTTCTGTCATAGAATTTTTCCATTTAATAAGTCATATTCTACTTTGACAATTAATACAATATTAATTCTGAGAACCACATCGATAGATCCCTCAAGTGACCTATGTCTGCTTGTCTTGAAATAGACAATATGCAGAGTGTCCTACGCTTCTTTAGCGGATGTTGACAGGGCAGTAGCCGCAGCCAAGGACGCCTTTGAGAACGGCGAATGGGGAAGAATGAACGCCAGAGACAGAGGAAGACTCATGTACAGGTGTGCTTGCTGGAGAAACAGCTATGTTGTCTTTGGACATTGGTTAATATTGCTGAGACTTTAAAATTTCCATAAAACATTCTATCTTGTGTGGATACTGCTTGTATCAGTCAGAGGTCATCAAGGACTACGTAAGATTTGGGGAAGAGCATGGGACCCCCACAATGACTAAGGACCCAGGCAGGGCTGGTAGCAGAGGAGTTGGGTACTCCTCCCAAGTCTGAGGGATTAGAGGCAAGATCCATGGCTTTGGGCGAGTCCTCTAGAGTCCTCTGTACATGCAGAAAGAACACTCTACAGTGGCTTTGGAAGGAAAGGAACCATGGTGACCTGGGGGATTTAACCCATTGACCATGTCCTTTATACTCTTCACAAGTGTCCTGACATGCCCCTCGGTCACCAGGTAATAAAGGCTTTAAAGGTCATCCTCCAAGATCATGAACCAGAATAGAGATTGGACAGAGAGGTTCACATAGGAGACAGCCCATCACTGTTTTAAAAGACAAAAAAAAAAAAAAGAGCGGGGGGGGGGGCCTGGAAGAATATTACAAATGAGTTACATGTTCCAGAAATAATTAGTTTCAACAATTCATCCTGGTTTCTGCTAACCTACAGCTCAACATTTCACCTGAATTGTCAGATTCCTTAGATCGAGAGCTACAAGAAGCATGGGGGTGGGGGATGGGTGTCATATCCCAAATGAACTACTCTAGGAAGAGAGGAAGGGAAGCAAGGAGGAGAAGGGAGAGGGGGAGGGAACATAAGAGAGATATTTTTTACTATTCACACCACCCCACAGACCCCATTCTCCTTCCTAAGGATCCTGGGCACCTGGGTGGCTCCGCTGTGGAGTTTGTGATTCATTCCACATGCCTGATCTGTTCTCTTCAGCCAGTATTGAAAACATTTCCGTACCAATCAGAAAGCCACACATGTTCACAGGCGGTGTGGCTCACATTCTGACACCTCCCTGTGTATTAACGAACTACACCATTGTGCAGGTTCCTTTGACCCACCACCTCCTGCCCGTGACCACTGCGGCTCAGCTGCTTGTGCATGTAGGAGTCAATTGGCACATGTTGGGGACATAGTTGGCTTCTCCCTGGAACTGTACGGCTGGCTGGTTGTAGCTCAGTGGGAGAGCACTCAGCATGTGTGAGGTCCTGGGTTTGAGCCAAAGCACTGGAGAAACTGTAGTAACAAGTTCCTGAAATAAACCATTTCTACAATGATTTATTTGCTACCTACCTTCCTAGATCATGATCTCCACAGGGATCATGTTGCCCCTCTGGATTAGTCTTTGGATTCTTAGTCTTGGGATGTTACCCTATACAGCCTGGCATATCCAGCTGGTCTGGGCTGTATCAGTATGTGCTAACTGGGTTTCTTTCACTGACCACACAGACTTGCTGACCTAATGGAAGAAAACCAGGAGGAGCTGGCGACCATAGAAGCACTGGATTCTGGGGCTGTCTATACCCTGGCCCTGAAGACTCATATTGGAATGTCTGTGCAGACGTTCAGATACTTTGCAGGCTGGTGTGACAAAATTCAGGTAGGCAAGGAAGCTCCTCATTCCTACAGGAAAACGACCTCAAGCTCCCAAGTTTGCAGCAGGTTTGGCCTCAGTTCTGAGATGGCAGCTTAGTCTCTTGTCCCCAGGAGAGGAGCAACGCTAGATCCCCACATTGAGGAAAAGCAGGCCACCTGCTATGGGCCTCCTTTCAACAGTTTTCCTTTGTGTGAGACAGCAACTCTGGAAATAATTTTTCACTTTATTTTTGAGGCAGGGTCTCTCTTGTTTTCTTACCACAGTGTATGTTAGACTACCTGGCCTGAAAGCTTTGAGGTGATTCTTTGATCTCTGCCTATCATTTCTGGAGTGCTGGGATTACAGATGTACACTACCACATCTGGCTTTTGTGTGACTTCCAGGGATTCAATTCAGGTTGCCAGTCAGGATTGCATGAAGGTGCTTTTACAAACCCTGAGTCATCTCCCTGGGCCACGGGAACCTTTTTTTATAGCAGTGTGAGCCCATTCTCAAGGGAGGAGCCTCATGGCTCATATATTTTGCATTAGACCCTAATACACAGTGGAGGCTAAGTCTCTAATACATGAATTACAGGAATGCGTGTGTCTGTGTGTGCAGGCACACACGTGTGTGTCTCTGTGTCTATCTTTGTCTGTGTAAGTGTGTGTGTGTCTGTGTTTGTATCTGTGTATCTCTGTGTGTGTCTCTGTGTGCGAGTATCTCTGTCTGTTTAAGTATCTGTGTGTGTATATATGTGAGTATCTCTGTGTGTCTGTGTGTCTGTGTGAGCATGTGCATGTGTGTCTGTGTATCTCTGTGTGTGTATCTCTGTATGTGTGTGTGTCTGTGTGTGCATGCACACAAGTGTGTGTGTTTGATGGATGTTGAGTGTCTCTTCCTCAACTGCTCTCCACTTTTATTTTTTGAGACAGGGTCTCTCACTGAACCTGGAGCTTATGGATTTGGTTAGACTCTCTGGCCAGAGAGCTCCAGGAATCTGCGTGTCCTGTCTTTCCAGCGCTAGGATTATAGACATCTGCCACTCCACCCAGCTTTATTCATGGGTGCTGGTGATCTGCACTCAGGTCTCCAAGCCTGTGCAGAAGCACTTTATTTCTCCCCAGCCTGATAGAAGCAGCTCTTCAGTCTAGTACAGGGATGTATTTCTTATACACTAAACACTGCCTTTTCATATTAGCTGAGACAAAAGGAGAGGGCAAAAAAGCATATTCTCTGTGATTAAACTTAGTATTTCAATTAGTGAAATATTAATCTTTGCTGGTGTTCTGTGTTCTGTGGGTCGATCAAAGAAAGAAGCTCACTCCACAATACAATGAGGCTCTGTGGCAGCAGGGAGGTCCAGCCTTGATAAAAAACCTCAAACAGCCATGCAGAATTGTGTTTATTGGTTGTTTATGTACTGATTGATGATACAATGAAGAACAGCTATTTCATTCTAATGTCTACCCCAGATTCTACTAGAACTCCACTACAAACTTTTCTTTCCTTTAGGGCTCTACAATTCCAATCAACCAGGCTCGACCCAATTACAACCTGACCTTCACTAAGAAGGAGCCACTTGGGTAGGATGCGGGTGGGTGAAGATGGGGGTAGGGGTGGAGAACCTCTGAGTGACCTGGATGTTGTACCACTGTGAGGAAACCAAGGTCACGCGCCTTCTCCCCACAGCGCCTGCGCCATTATCATCCCTTGGAACTACCCACTGATGATGCTGGCCTGGAAGAGTGCAGCATGCCTGGCAGCAGGGAACAGCCTGGTGCTCAAGCCTGCACAGGTGAGTGTGGCCAGAGGGCAGAGGGTCCCCCTTGCCCACAAACTTAAAGCATACACGTGTTTATAAACAGCATACCTTCAAGCTTGCCACAGTTCACACACAACTCTTCATATATTATTGGTCAGTTTTGATCTGTGCAGGGGGAGAAGCACATGTATGCATCAGAGATCAGAGGTCCACCACCAGGAGCTGTGGGATCTGGGAATCAAACTCGGGTCCTTGGGTTTGGTGCCAGGAGCTTTGTCTGATGAGCTATCTTGCCGGCCCCATTTACTTTACATTCCCCAGAATCTTGTAAAGATACGGAAGATAAGAGAAAAGCACATAAAAGACACTTAGTAGTCATGACAGCCTTGTAAGCCCCAGGGGTGTACAACCTTTGATGCTGTGACTGTAACACTGCCATCCTCAAATGTGTTGGGCCACATGCACAGATATCCATGGAGCCTGGAGGGCTGAAGGTTGAACATGCCTGAGAGCATGTGTACATGTGTTTGTGTTGGGGGAGAGGTGTTAAAAACACACTGGGCAGTTTTCAGAGTCATCTATTAGTGCTAGAGTACTTTCTGTTTAAGACAGCATCTCTCGTGGCCCAGGCTGACCTTGAACTTGCCATGCATTGAAGCTGACTGGGAACATCTGATCCTCCTGCCACTGTCCAAGTACAATGATTACAGGCAGATGCCATGGCCAGCTTCAGGAGGGGTTTAAAGTGTTATTCTATTCATGGCAACTTCATTGCAGGGCATAAATAACACACTCTGTGGACCAGTCCCCTCTCCAACTGTGACAGACTAAACACACTGGTACAGTAGGCTCCTTGCTTTTCCAGTGTCTGGGGCCAGTTTCTCATCCAGGCTCTCCAGACTCCCATCGTCTACGCCTCATGGTAGACGATGTCTACCTTTTCTGTGTGTGCTGCAGTTCGTTGTGCAGGTTCTATGTCAAGTCTTTCAGCTGCTTCTCCGTTTTATGAAGGTTGTTTGAGTTAATTATATAATCAGTGATTCTACACAGCCAGCCCTGTCAACTGCACACATGGTAGCTTCTGGAGCAGGTGAGCAACCGAAGGGACGGTAATACAGACACACACAGCCAGAGAGGGAACCACCGTGATCTCGTCGCTCTCCCCGCCCGTTGGTCCCCCTTGGCCCCGAGAGCACACGCCCCTCCATAGGACACGGATGACCTTTGTGACCCTCGGTCCCCTGACCTTCATGCACACCTAAATGTGAATTACGGGTGCTTTACCGTGGATCTGTCAGTTGGAAGAGAAGCTCAGATATTTGCTTTCCGTTCTTCACTGGGTCTTCCTGCATATTCTGCTGTTAGAGATCAAATGAAAAACACTCATTAAGATATTCAGTGTCAATGTGGGGAAAGATGAGCAGGTAGAGAGGGGGCTAAAGAAACGCAGTAAAGACTTCAGTATCTGGGAGACCATGGTGGACTATGCACACGCAACTCCTTGGACCGTGTTGGTAACTCTGCTTTGAGTCTGACATTGTCTTACAACTACAAAAACAAACAAGGGAGCAATGTGAAATACAAACAAAATGAAGTCTCAGGGGCTGAGGAAAATGGCACATGAGGTCTCAAAGCCCATGTAAAGAGCCGGGCATAGAGGCATGTGCCTGTAACTCCAATACTGGTGGTGGGGTGGGGAGATTCTAAGAGCTTGCTGGTCAACCAGCTTAGCTGAAACACCAGCTACTGATTCAGTCAGAGACCTTGTCTCAAGGCCATATGGCAGACGGCAACCACAACCTGCTCTGGTCTCCAAGTCTGAGCATGCCCACGCTCATGTACATGCACCTCAAATATGCACTGTACCTACAAAGAAGGAGGGCCCTGGTAAGGACTTGATTACTGTATTCATTTGCAGGTCACCCCCTTGACGGCTCTGAAGTTTGCAGAGCTGACCATGAAAGCTGGCTTTCCGAAGGGGGTAATCAACATCATTCCGGGCTCAGGTAAGCCTGAGGGACACACTCTGTTCTAACCGCTGAGTGGCTCGGGAGGCTAAGTGCTGTTTTCCTCTGCAGCCTTAGACCAAAATGAGCCACACTAAATACAGGTCACCAAGCATAAATATACTTAGTGTGTAATAAAAGATAAAGATTGGAAATCTAGTGTGTGGGGAGGTAAGAGGGGAGTCGGATAGCATTGTAAAACTGCCCTAAAGGTAGGCCATATTTTGTTTCCAATAAGCACTTTGGATGATAACAACAAGACATATCCATCAATAAGGGGGAGGTGCTGATAGCTGTATTGAGGATATTGTTTTAATCCATTTGTAATCAATGCAGAAAATGTAAAGTGCAGGTTCAAATGCAAGTTTAGAAACCCAGCTCAGCAAACACAAACCCACCCTCCCCAAAAGATCATGTTTTGCTGTCCCCTAATTAATTCTACAGGGGGTGTGGCAGGACAGCGGCTCTCTCAGCACCCAGACATTCGCAAGCTTGGCTTCACCGGCTCTACGTCTGTGGGCAAACAGATCATGAAAAGGTACTGGCTTGCTGTAGGGAGTCCATTCAACCTGGCCTCTTCTTGGAATTCAACAGAGCGTTGTGGAATTTGGAAAAGCAAGGCTGGGGATATGGCTCAATTGGTAGAGTGCTTGCCTAGCACGCACAAAGCCCTGGGTTTGATTCCAAAAGCCGCAAAGAGCTGACATGGTCATCCACACTGTAATCTCTGCACTCTGGAGGTGGAGGGTCAGAAGTTAAGGTCATTTTCAACAAAACAGGTTGGAAGGCTACCTGAACTACGTAAGACCCTGTCTCAAATATACATGCATACACATGCATACATGCATACACATACATACATGCATACACATGCACATAACACATGCATAAACACACATACCCATATACATACATATACTCATACATGAAAGCACACATGCATACACATGAATATACACACATACACATATATGCACATATACACAAGCATACATGCATACACACAAATACACACGAATAGCCATACACACATACATGCACGCGTGCGTGCACACACACACACCCACACACACCCCAAAACAAAACAAACAAGAGATACCACCACCAACAGAACTAGAGAAAACCACATCAAATGAAGGGACTGGCTGTCACTGATGACTACGGAGATACATAAACAGCAGAAAGAGCTTTCCAACGCCCATAGTGAACTCAGGGCCACTGGCTGGAGACAAAGCTCTGTGGTTGGGTGCTTGCCTGGCAAATCCAAACACACACAACCAGCATGAAGGTAAAAGATGTGGCAGGCTAGACCCAAAACAATAGCATTTTTATCAGAGTGATAAGAACAATGGCCAGCAGGAATTCGGGATTTTGTGGGCCAGTTTTTTTCTTTCTTCCATTCTATCCTTTCTAAAGACAGAGTGCTTCTGAGGGCTGGACCAGCCTTCTCATGGTTTGTCACAATCACCACTCAAACTGCAAAACAAAACCACAACCTAATAAAAGGAGTAAATAACCAATAAACAACTAAAATCTGCTTCCCACATACAGGTATAGCAGGCTGGCTCTTGCTTTGCGGACCTTCATATAACTGAATTCTTTTAAATTTACTTATGTACTCCTCCCTTGTTCCCCCCCCCCCCTTAATGTATCTGTCTGCATATACACCTGTCTGCCAGAAGAGGGCATCAAGTTCCTCTGTAGGTGAGGTGAGCCCCCATGTGGTTGCTGGGATTTGATCTCCCCAGCCCTGACATAACTGGATTCTTGAAGGTGAATTTCCATTTGAGAATCCTCATCCTTTGGCCACAGAAAGGTTTTGAACATTACAGAAAACTTCTAGAATGAACAAAGGAGCCAAAAGCACATGAACATCGTCGTACTTACCGCCCAGCCCCAGCAGTCAACCGGCTCCTTTTCTGTCTCTTCCTCTGCCCTTCCCCTGCCCTCTTTAAGACATGGTTTCTCCATTCTCCTGCCTCTACTTTCTGAATGCTGGAATTACATGCACCGCCACGCCCTCATAAATGTGGGTCCTAACATTTCTGAGGCCCAGTTGAGTTTTACATGCTGAGTAATAACTTATGGTTAGTGGAGGGAATGGTGGTGAGGAGAAAGGGGGTGGTAGAGGGGATAGGGAGGAGGTGGGGGAAGGAATAGTAGTGAGGGGGAGGGGGTGAATAAAAGGTAAAGGTAGGGGGTGGGGGGAGGGGTGGAATAGGAGATGGAGAGTGGGGGAGTGGGTGGAGGGGATACTAGTAAGGGGTAGGGGAGGGGTAGGGGAAAAGGAGGTGGTGGTGGTAAGGAAGAAGAGGGTGGAGAAGGGGGTGAGGGAAGGATAGTGGTAAGGGTGAAGGGAGTGGGGGAAGGGTAGAGGGAGGGGGAGGGAGGGAACCCCCTAATGCCTTTTTCTTATTTGTTTTCCTCTAGCTGTGCTGTGAGCAACTTGAAGAAAGTCTCCCTTGAGCTTGGTGGCAAATCCCCACTGATAATCTTCAGTGACTGTGACCTTGACAAGGCTGTACGGATGGTGAGTGGGCTAAAGCCAGGATGTAGGTGCTGACTTCTAAACCACATCTCATGGGCTTTACAGGAGAGCTTCAGATGGCATCTGGTTTAGCTCGTCACATGTAAATGCCATCCTTTTTGTGTATGCTTAACTTTAAAAAAATGGCATTTTACAAATCTCCCTCCTATCTGCTAGCATCTTGACCACATCATCCTTCTATCTGTTCTAGAAGCTGGGCTCTAGTTAGATTGTCTAAACAGACCCAGCAAAGCATTTGCCTCCATGCCTGACAGCCTGAATTCCATCCCCTAGCCCCACATGGCGGAAGGAAAAACAACCTTCTGAAAGTTGTCTTTTCACACACACACACACACACACACACACACACACACACACACACACACAGTCATTGCCTCCAAAAACTAATATGAAAAAACTTTTAAACTTTTAAAAATAAAAAATCAAAAGCAGTTAGCAGGGCTTCCCTATGTATGTATGGAACTCAGGGTTTGATTCCCAGCACGGAACAAACAAGGCATGGTGGGACTCACCTAACTCCCAGCACTTAGAGGTAGGAGGATCAGAAGTTCAAAGTTCAGCATACACTGTCTATTAAGTCTTGCCTTGAAGTCAAGGCTGCCCTGGGCTAGAGACTCTGTCTCAAAGCAATCAATCAATCAATCAATCAATCAATCAATTAATCAGACAAATAAATAGCCAAGAGTAGTTGGGCAGCTGAGTTTAGTGACACATACCTATAGTACTGATTACTCAAAGAGCTGAGGCAGGAGGATCATCTGAGCCTAGCAGTTCAGAACCAGGATGGACATCACGGTACTCCATCCCTTTAAACCACAGCAACAATCAGTTTCCTGGTGTTTGTTTACTATATCATCAGGGGTGACGCTGGGTGAGGAGGCACAGGATCCCCTACTAATTTTGCACCCTAAGGGATTTACGCTATTTCAACGTGTGGGAACATATTTTATATAAAACATGAGGCACAGTTGTGTTTTGCCTGCCAGATAAATTGGGCAAATCCTTTCTCTTCATTTGAGACAGACAGCCTTGTGGAGCCAGCGTGAGGGGGGCTGAGCCTTCCAGTGACTGACTCTGTGCCAGGTGTGGCTTCCTCATTCTTCCCAAAGCCCCATAACTCTGAGTGTGCATTCTCAGGCAACCCCTGCTGGGAGAGGACCATAAAGAGAGCAGAGAGGTCTGCAGTGAAGGAGGTCCACACACTCCATGGCCAGGGCCCACTGATATACCATCTAGAGGCTCCAGTGACAGTAACAGGGTAACACAGGCCAAGACTCCCTGGTTATGTTCATCCCTGAGAACTTTTCCAGATCATTCTAGAGAAGCAAACAAAGGTTAGGAAAGTGGAAAGGAGATTGGTCCCATTAGCTTTCTTTTAAAAAAATATGTCTTTATTTTTTATGATTTTATGTGTATGAGTGTTTTGTCTACATGTACATCTGTGTATCACATTCATGCCTGTGGCCCGAGGAGGTGGGGAGTCTCCATGTGGATGCAGGGAAGTCAGCTGGAATCCTATGCAACATGGAGGCTCCTAACCACTGAACCAACTCTCCAGCCCCTACTGTTACATCTTTAAGAGATTTAAAAAAAAGTGTATTTTTGCCTGCATATGTCTGTGTACTGTGTGTGTTTGTGGTGTGTGTGTGTATGTGTGTCTGTGTGTGTGCTGAGACCTTAACCCAGGCCCTCTGCCAAAGCAAAACTCTTTTAACCTTTGAGCTGTCTAATGGTGCCCCACCCCCGTTACATTCTGGAGTGCCATATAAGATGACTAAAAACTATGAAGGGTGAAAAAAATCATGTTTATGTAGACAAGCAGTGTGGAGTGGGTACAGAGAACCAGCTTTGTTCCTACTGGCTACAGCCACAGTCTACCAGACAGACCTCACGCACAGCAGGAGAAGCAAACGTACTGCAAGGTGCCTGCGTGCTCCAGCTCCACCGCAGGGAGGCTCACTGGAGGTGAACCAGCTGCTGGATTTAGGAAGCTCTTCACCATCTGCCATTTTTTGTGTCATTCATTTTTCGGGGGTAGGTTTTGAGGGATGCTTTTTTATATTTGTGAAGCACACACATGTGCACATGTACACATCTGTGTGTATCTATGCATACACACTTGTGTCCATGTGTGCTCATACGTGTACACAGATATAATAGGTGCATGCTTGTGCAGAGGCCAGAGGACAACATTGGGTGCTCTACCTTGTTTTGATGTGGGATCTTTCTCTGAACCTGGAGCTCAGTTGGCAGCTGGCAAACTTCCAGTCATCCCCCAGTCTCCACTCTCACCCCAGCCCTGTGAAGCATGTGTTGCTTCAAATGTGAGGGTTGAGGATTCAAACTCAGGTCCACATGCTTGTGCAGGTCTCACTCAACCCACTGAGCCATCCTGCCAGTGCCTGGATTTCTAACAATCATAACAGAAAACATAATGTCTAGGCACTGCAGTTACATCTGTAGAAAGAGCTAGGTGTAGAGGGGCAGGCCTGAATTCCCAGCACTTAGGAGGCTGGCTGGCCCAGGATTTAAGTTTGAGGGCAGCCTGGGCTACCTACCTATCTCTCTTTTTGTTTTTTTATGCAATAATTTTATTGCACCAAATTATTTTAGGAATACCCTCGCTGTAACACATTGTAAACTAAGTGCTCATGAGCCCAAACTGGGAAACGTCAAAACAAAGATCTCCTAGAACTTCTCTTCGCTAACAAGGAACAGGACTGACTTCTGTTATCTATGACCTTTGGATAATGACGTGTGGGGCCAGGGGAGTTGGTGCAATCAGGGACCAGCTCAGGGACCATTTGGATTCTCAGCACCCATGTAAGAAGCCAGATAGGGCAGTGCGTACCTGGAGTCCCACCCAGCACGGGAGGATCCCTGGAGTTCATGAGCCAGCAGGTCTAGCTGAACAGTCTCAATAGCTAACCTGTCTCAGTAAAATAAATTAAGGAAGGAAGGAAGGAAGGAAGGAAGGAAGGAAGGAAGGAAGGAAGGGAGGGAGGGAGGGAGGGAGGGAGGGAGGGAGGGAGGGAGAGAAGAAGGGAGGGAGGGACAGACTAACCTGGAGAACCACTGAGGAAAACCTCTGGTGTTGCCCTCTGGTTTCCATGTGCACCCACACACAGGGGCACATGCTTGAATGAACATGCACCCACATAAAGTCCCACACTCTGTGTAACTGGATGCAGGCTTGATGCACAGCAGGCTTGATGCAACGCTGACTCTGCCTTTTCTTCTGCTGCTGCAGGGCATGGGTGCAGTATTTTTCAATAAAGGAGAGAACTGCATTGCAGCTGGGCGGCTGTTTGTGGAAGAGGCCATCCACGATGAATTCGTAACCAGAGTGGTAAGGCGTCTTCAGGTGTGCTGCGAGTTTTACAGGAGCAGCTCTTCTTGAAAAGCACTTCTGGGATCATTCCTGACTTTTCAGATATGAAGCAGCAACAGCGGTATTGCAACAGTGGAGCTGGCTGGGGCTGCAGGTGGCTCAGTTATTGAATGAGTTTGCGCGCACGCACACACACACACACACACACACACACACACACACACACACACACGAGTGCAGGCACATACCTGTAATCCTAGTGCTAGACAGACAAAAGAGACAATGCTGGGACTCACTGGCCAAATAGCCTAGACTACCCAGCAAGCTCCAGGCCAATGAGAAACCCTGTCTCAAAAAGAGGTGGAAAATAAATACCTGAGGGATAACAGCCAAGGTGCGAGGTGTCTTCTGGCCCCCACATGCATGTGTGCGTGCGTGCACACACACCACAGGCACACAAGCTAACACACAGAAGCAGAAGTATCTGCTCTTCATGGGAGTATGACACTGTTAACACAGAAGCAGGCAGCGAGGAATCACTGACTCCCAAGTTTAACAGAAGAATTCACTTTGAGTCTCACGAGAATCCAGTTCACAGTATAGATGGATAGAGGCTTATAGTATCTGACACTAGATGAAATTCCCAGAGCTGAGACCAGAAATTTCAAGCACTTGTACTGCTCCAGTCCAAGTGTGTTTTATACACAGGCCATTTTTCAACCATTTGTTGTATTCCTTTTTTTTTATATTAGATATTTTATTTACACTTCAGATGGCATCCCCTATCCCCATTCCCCCCACCCCCCTTAGGAAACCCCTATCCCATGCCCCCTTTTCCTTTTTGCCTTTATACACTTTTTTTTAAAAAAAATGTTAATCATAGGCTTTATAAGTTTGGAATTGTTCAATCAGAGGTGTAACCCACTGACCGACCTAGATATAACAACTATCTTTGACTGGTGGAGATACATGAATATCTGCCTCCCTGTTTCCCCCCTCTTTCTCTCTTTCATCACCTAGCTTCTCCTTTCCTTCTTCTTCTCCTCTTCTTACTCCTTCTCTCCCTCTCAGTACTCCTCCTACCTTAGCTCCTCCTACACATCACCCTTCCTGTTAAAATGAAACTTTTCTCTCAAAATACAATTAGAGCATAATTATGCCAATTTGTACCAGTGAGGTACAGGATAGTCCTAATACCCAGTCCATCCTTTTGTTGACTAACCAGCTCCTCTGTCATCTATTCTAACTAAAACATTTAGTTCTGAACCTGGCTTTAGGATGAATGTCAGCTCAAACCATCCACTCAAATCTTTTCTCTTAAGGTCAATAGCTATATGTTTTCAACCCCATCAGAAATCCAGAATGACTGAGTTAACTATAATTGTGGGAAGCACAAATCGTAGTTTCTAAAACTTAGCCAATTTATAGAGACCTCTGACCACCTGGACACTCGCTCTACTTCAAAACGTTGGCGCCTCTGTTCTTCTGCCTTCTGGCCCAGGATCTTCTGACAGACCTTAGTGCTGCAGAGTTATTAAGGGCTGATTACTCTGTTGTATTCCTTTTTTTAAAAACTTATTTTATGAGTGGGATCTTGCTATGTAGCCTTAGCTGGCCTGAAGTTTGCTATGTAAACCAGGCTGGCCTCAAACTCAGAGATCTGCCTGCCTCTCCCTCCCAATTACTGGGATTAAAGACACACACTACCCCACACAACTAAGGTAGGTGTGTGCGTCTGTGTGTGTCTGTGTATGCACCTTGAAGGTGAAGGGTAGTTGTGAGCACCTGATGTAGGTACTAGGAACCGAACTCAGGTCCTCTGTAATAGTATGCATTCTTATCTGATCCATCTCGCCAGTCCCTCAACAGCTATTTATTGAGCACCTAGCAATGCCAGACACTGTGCTGGGTGTTGGTGATACAAAAACAGGCAGGCAGATACGGTCCCTCTCTCACAGAACTTCTCTCTGGCACAGGGCTCCATGCAAGACACCAAGAGATTGGAAACAGGCCTATATTTGAATTTACAGGGTCATAGTGACTCCTGTTCTTCTCACTGGACTGCAGTAACAGTCAGAAAATGTAGACAGAGTTAAAGACAAAGATGCTAAGATGCTAGTGTGGATCTGCCAGTGAGGAACCGGGTGACCACTGTCACCAGAACATTCCATCCTGGGGTTACAGGCCAGGTCAGCTCTGGGTACATATCGAATTCTCAGCCAGCCTGGGCTATGTAACACCTGTCTCAAAACAAAACAAAACAAAACAAAACAAAACAAAACAGCAAACATTCCAGCAACTGTTCTGGCATAGCTATCCTGAGAATCTCCCAGGGCACTCTATGACATTTAAAAAGGGGACAACACTATAAACTCTTTTGCTATTAAGAGTCTTAAGATGCTGTGTTAATGAAAACTCCAGAATGTCAGTTTGCTCTCACCAAATTAACATTCAGGATTTTGATACATGGTGCTTGGTTTGTAATTGTTAGCAAATAGCACTTAAGACCTTGGCCTTTAAAGCCACAGTAGAGTGACTGTGTGACCAGACAGGCCACTTAACCCCTTCATGGCCTCAGTTTATCCTTCTGTAACATGGAAATATTGAAGACCTATGTCCAGTGCAGCTGCAAAAAGCCAATATCCACACATCTTTCAACTGCTAAGTACATGTGCTGTGTGCAGGGGCTCAGCCAGGGGCATCTACTTCTGCAACGTCAGATGTTTCTTGTGGACTGCATACTATCCATACAGGTGGAAGAGATTAAAAAGATGAGAATTGGTGATCCCCTGGACAGATCTACAGACCACGGGCCCCAAAACCACAGAGCCCATTTGGAAAAGCTGTTGCAGTACTGTGAGGCTGGGGTGAAGGAGGGGGCCACGCTGGTGTATGGAGGAAGGCAGGTGCAGAGGCCAGGTAAGAGTCCCCCTGGGGAGCGCCTGCCTGATGGCTCGCACCCCACCCCAAAGCCGGAATGGATGGCAGCCCCTTCAGTTTCAGAGCCTTTCCTGCTTTAGAGTGGGATGTGTACCTGTGTGGCTACGTGTGTGTGTCTTAGCCAGGGTTTTACTGCTGTGAACAGACACCATGACCAAGACAAGTCTTACAAGGTCAACATTTAATTGTAGCTGGCTTACAGGTTCAGAGGTTCAGTCCATTATCATCATGGTGGGGACATGGCAGCGTCCAGGCAGGCATGGTGCAGGAGGAGCTGAAGTTCTACATCTTCATCTGAAGGCTGCTAGCAGAATACTTACTTTCAGGCAGCTAGGTGGAGGGTCTTAAAGCCCATGCCCACAGTGACACTTACCCCAACAAGGCCACACCTACTCTAACAGGGCCACACCTTCTAATAGGTGCCACTCCCTAGGTCCAGCATATGCAAAGCACCACAGCATGTAAAAGCAGGTGTCCACAGAATCCAGATCCATCATGCCCGTCTGGAGCTGCAGTTACAGGGAGCGGTGAGCCACCAGATTCGAGTGCTCTAAACCAAACCTGAATTTTGCACCATAGCAGCTCACAGTCTTAACCACTAACTCATCTCTCTAGACCAAGTGCTATTTATAACATGACAAAAAATTATCTTTAGATCCTGCTTGGCCACTTTTAAGCTGGGGGCACAGTGGCATACACTGTTTTTCTAAGCCGTAGTTTCCTGTGTAGAATGGAAGGGGACAGACCACGTTGATGGTCCAAGGCTTGACTGTCCACAGAACGGGTGTGATGGTGTTATCAGGCACTGGGCGGTCATCTGGGGCCTTGTCACTCTGACAGGGAGTCCTGCTGTCAAGGCAGGCCTGATGTTAGGATTTCCCCAAGTGGAGACAAGTACTGTCCTCACTGTAGATGTGTATTGGCTCCTTGTTTTAAATATTGGTAATTGCAAAGAAAGTAAATGTATATATCCTGTGTTTCCTGGATGAACTGAGCTGCCAGAAGACTTGAGTAGTGATATGGTGGACATTCCCACAGAAAAATTCTTGGATTAAAAAAAAAAAGGATAGAGTAGAAAAAGCACCATTTTGCATTTCTCTAACAGATGACATCATTGGTACAGGAAGAAAATGGTGAGCCATGGAGGCTGGTGTTAGATCAAGGTATTAGGAACTGAGAGATGGATCAGGGATTTCAAACCCTGGCTTCCTTTGCATTAGACCAGGTTTGGTTCCCAGCACCCATATGGTGGCTCACACTGGTAACTCCAGTTCCAGTACTTAGCCTCTTCTGGTCTCCATGGGCACCAAGCAAACACATGCTGTGTGTACAAACATGTAGGCAAACACAAAATATTATTTTTAACAAGGTTTACCATTTTTTTATCTTTATGTGTATGTATGTTTGACCTGTGCAGTATATGCAGTCTTGGTGCCTGTGAGTCAGAAGAGGGTCTGGATCAGCTGCAGCTGAGGTTCCAGATGGTTATGAGATGCCATGTGAGTGCTGGGAATCGAACCCTTGTCTTCTTCCAGAAGAACAAGTGCTCTTAGCTTAATAATCATGATAATTATTTTGATGACTACATTATATAGAGAAACAAATGTCACCTCATTGAAGTAATGGCAAATTAAAAATGCCATTACTTTGGGACACCTTGGGAGGCTGAGGCAGGAAAAAGGTTCAAGACTAGCCTGGGCTATATAGCAGTTCTCTTCTTGGGAGTGGGGTTGGAACCACCTGAGGAACTGTAGATGATAACGATCTATCCCGCCTATAATTGATGCTTTCGTTTTTCCTCACAGGCTTTTTCATGGAACCCACTGTGTTCACAGGCGTGGAAGACCACATGTACCTTGCCAAAGAGGAATCCTTCGGGCCTATCATGGTCATTTCTAAATTCCAAAATGGGTGTGTTCCTTAGGCATATGGTGTAACTTGGGTTTCAGCTAGCTAACTTCCCTGCCTCTGCCCTGTGCTGGACATAAAGCATGTGACCATGTTGCACCCTAAGAATATGTCAACTGCTTAAATAATTAGGAGCATCTGGGGGCTGGGGAGATGGCTCAGTGGGTACAATGTTAGCTGTGCAAGCATGAAGTCCTTAGGGCAGATCCTCGGCACCTATGAATGCTAGGTGTGGTGGCATGATGCAGCTGTAAACTCAAGGGCTGGGGAGGCAGAACAGGAGGATCATCATCTGGCTTGCTGGTTAGCCAATCCAGACCGATTGGTGAGCCTCAGCTTCAAAGAGAGACCCTGTCTCAAAGACTAAGGTGGCTGACAGACTGACAGGTGGGATCTGGAAAGGGTTTAGGGGAGGCACTGGAGAGCCCTGTAGAGATCTGAAGAAGGGTGTACACAGAAGACATGCCCTGAAAACCAGGGAGAGGAAACTCACCAACTATCCTCAAAGACTAAACAACATGAAGCTGGTCACATGGAAAGAGGCTCTACAGGGCATGTGTGAAGGAAGAGTGGGACTATTTCAGATTAAAGTATCTCCTCCAGCTTTCAGTGCAGGCCTGGAGTCTTTAACTTCTAAAGTCTACGGAGGTGTCAGAGAAGTTTTCCCATTTTAACACGCGGAAAAGACCTTCAAGCAAAGCAATTTTGTTTTCCTGTACTTTTAATGGTGTTTTCTGCTTCTGGAAACATCTTACAGGGACATCGATGGGGTGTTGCAGCGAGCAAATAACACTGAATATGGCTTGGCCTCAGGGGTCTTCACGAGAGACATCAACAAAGCCATGTACGTGAGTGACAAGCTAGAGGCGGGAACAGTTTTCATTAACACCTACAACAAGACGGATGTGGCAGCCCCATTTGGTGGAGTGAAGCAGTCTGGCTTTGGAAAAGACTTAGGTATGTGTGGCCTACTTTGCTCCTGTTCATCCACATTACATCACACAAGAACACATAGTCCCACGAAGGGCATCTCCTACACGGCAGTTTACAAAGGACACTGAAAAATTTGAAAACCATTGAATACATTTTAAGACAGCTTCAAGATCTGTGTGCACCGGTAAGTGCGCCATGGCATACATGTCGTACTCAGGGGACAATTGTCAGAGTCCATTCTCTCCTGTCACCATGTGAGACTAAACTTGGGTCATGGGGCTTGCTTGAGAGGGCCTTTCCCCACTCAGCCATCTCACAGGTAAAATCTTGTAGCTAAAATGTGTTTGGCTTTTAGCATGAAGTTGGTTTAGTTTTGTGGGATTCAGTGAAGCCAACGAGACAGTGTGGGGATGTAAGTAGCTTCAGGAATTGGTCCTGTCACTGAGATAGGAAGGGCCTGTGGGGCCTCTTGGATCAGATATGTACAGTGCTAACATACCTCAGCATCAGTCGCCACCCCAACCCCTCAAGCCATAGCTCCCTTTGGATACTGAAGCCATGCTGGGCCTATTGCCAGTACTGTACCTTCTGAGCACAAGTGTACCCAGCAGACAGGTCTTAGCAACTCATTTGTTTAGACCAAGAAATCACGGCTCAGAATGGCTGGGTGAGCTGCCCCGATTTACACAGACAGCCACTGGCAGAGAAGTCAAAGCTGGGCAGATCAACTGCAGAGCTCACCTCTTACCATATATAGTCCTCCACAGATTTAAAAACAATAGGTATAAAAGTGCATGGTGTGGTGGTCCATGTCTGTAAGCCAGCACTTAAGAAGCGAGATTGGCCAGCAAATGTGAGGTCAGCCTGGGCTATGTGAGTCTCAAACAACTCTGAAACATAATACATTTGATTTGTTGATTTATCTGCAAATTTGGTTCATTTGGGATATTAGATTCTCTTTCCTAGTAATTTTCAACAAGTATATTTACAGGGATTAAGAAGCATTTATTTTCATCCCTGGGTCTCAAACACAGTTGGAAGCAACCATTTCTGCTTGTTCCCAGACAGCGTAACTGACAGGCAAAGGCTTGTTTTACTGTTATACACTACAGGTCTCCTGACGGTCCCTCGCCAAGTTGGACATCGCCTTAAATCAGTGCAGTCTCAGTCTTGGCTCTCTCAGAGTACAGTTACCTAGGAGCTTCAAGGATACAGATATTTGATCCCATTGTTCTGGAGTAGGCTGGGAATGAGAGTTTGCAATTCTGCCTGGGTTACTCTAACGAGGGGACACGTTTGGTAGCTTTGTGTCTACCATATCCATTAGTTTCCCTGTGGTGCTTTGCTCTAAGCCTAACCCACGGTCTTGTGTCTCTACTCAGCAGTGTAAGCTGAGAAAGGTACTTCCTTTCTCTTCGCAGGAAGTTGAAAGTGAAATGTCCCCAAGCTTTCCTCTCTGTAATCAACTCTGCTTGGTTTAATGTAACGCAACAGACAGCACCAAGCGCAGGGCTGGAAAATGGAGACACAGGTAGAATTCACCAAGCAGGGAAACAGGTGGAAGGTTAGGCACTGAGGTTCACTTACCAACATACCAATCTCGAGGGGGCCTGGTAGGCTACCCAAGCCCTTCCTGTTTACCATGGTCTATGGTCCCCAAACATTTGCACTGGGCAGGGATAGTTAGGGAGGGCTACTCTCAGGCCTTCCCACTTGCAAGTCAGCAAGGCCCTGGGATGACCCGGGTGAACCTGAACAGCACTGGCCTAGGCCACAGGTCTTCATCTTTGTGTACATTCTACTGGTTACACTTCTCTCCCCAGGAGAGGAGGCCCTGAATGAATACCTGAAAATCAAAACAGTGACACTCGAGTATTAGAGAAACACATCGGGAATCCTTTGACGAACAGCCTACTTCTCACCTCTTCATGAGCTGAAGACCCTGATGATGCTGAGGAAGGAGGGGCCATCTGGAAGCACAAATAGATGCACAGACCAAGAAGAGGGTTGGACCACTTGTATGAGCACTTACCTGATAGAGGGCCTCAAAAAATTCCTGTACACTTTTTATCCCCAAATGGCTTGCCTCTGTTTAACAACATTGGGCGCTGTCTATTTTTCTGAAGTATCAGAGGTTCCTCCCTCCCAGGAATGTCTATGCTCCTCCAGGTAACCCATCTTGAACATGGCTGACGCACTGACCTCACTCACAGGCGCACTTACAAGGTCTGGGTCTCAATCCCTAAGCCGTATGTAATGTAATGGGTCTCAATCCCTAAGCCTTACCTGTGCGTTCAAACAACTGTGTGTCCTACAGAGAACGTAATGCCTGTCCTCTTCCCTTCTCCTATTAGAAGGAAGCAATCTTCTGTGCCTGTGACTCTTTCGTAACTCACTGTGACAGAGGGGCAGCTCCGGAGCCGTTCTTCCTCACCTGCCCACTTGGTCCAGAGTACTGGAAGTTCAGAGGACTCCCAATTACTGACTTCCTCTTGGATTCTGGACTTTAAATCCTAGTAAACAGCTTGTGATGGCCAATCCTGGTCATACTAGGCTTACTGTGTGAGTTGGGGAAAATTACCCAACTTGTCTGAGCTCTGGCCTCCTTGTGTGTTAAACAGGGGTAGCAGTGCCTTCCTCAGAAGCCTCATTACAATGACTCTGTGCAACAACAAAAGCCCCAGCACTGTGCTTCATAATTCATGTAAATGTTCAATTAAATTTAAATATTTCTTTTCATCACTACTCTAGAAGTATGGCTGTAAATTGACGAGATGAGTGAACTTCCTAGGCAGCTCCTTAGTCAATGAAGTTAAGTGATGAATGAACTTCCTATATTTCTCAATAATCAAGGCTCGGACTTCTCTTCCCCACCCATTCCTCTTACACAGTGCAAATACAGCAGGATGCTGCCAACTGCCATGCAATGCAAAATGGTTTTAGGCACAGTGGCTCATGCCTACGACACCAGAGTCAGGAGGCCAGGGCAGGGTTATGGTGTTAGACACAGTGGCTCATGCCTGTAACACTAGACTCAGTATGATGAGGCAGGGTCATGGTGTTAGATACAGTGGCTCATGCCTGTGACACAAGACTCACGAGGGCAGGGCAGGGTTATGGTGTTTCACACAGTGGTTCATGCCTGCAACACCAGACTCAGGAGGCTGAGGCATGGTGTTAGACACAGTGGCTCATGCCTGTAACACCAGACACAGTGGCTCATGCCTGTAACACCAGACTCAGGAGGCTGAGGCAGGGTCCTTACTGTGATCTGAGGTCAACCTGGTCTATGCAGAAAGTGTGAATCCAGCCTGGGTCACACTACAAGACCCTCTATCAAAACCAGAGAAACAAAACCAACATTTAAAAACAGGTCAGTGGCACCAGGAAAAGGGTCATCTTGTCCCTGGATGCTTACTTTGGTTTTTACAGGACATGCTGCTTCTCACTACTCTACCTGCTGGCTCTGCTGCTCACTAGCTGTGTGATGTCAGGGGAGTCAGTGACGTCATGACTCCAAGTCTCCATTTGTTATCTGTAAGACGATGAGAAACTCCATGACTTACCTAGTACTGTGGTGGAAAGCCCTTACCCAGGAGCTGCCTTGTGACACTTCAGGACTGGCCACTGATCCTGTGTGCTGCTCACAAAGTTTCCTACTGTGACTCAAGTTTGAATATCACCACTCACATGCAAGCAGACAAAGGGGAATTCCTGAGCACAGAAGTCCCCAGAATTGATGTGCAGCAACCCATTAATTTCTTATGATAACTAGGGAGCTAGGTGATCCCCAGAATAATGAAGTGATGGCTGGAACTGGGTCTAGAGAGCTTCAGAGGCAGTACTCATGGCATAGGATCTAGGGACCCACGATGCCAAGGTATGGTGAGTTAAATGTAAAGAAGTCTGTCTAACAAGGAAATGTATTCTGCCACAGGACACCAGTCAAAGTACTGTGTGGAAGGGCACCTAAGACAGATGCTTTGCTCACTCTCTCTATGCTCAGTCTCCATCTCCCTTCCTCCCAACTCTCACACCTGGTAAGTGTATCCGTGACCTCCAAGACATGCTACCCTAACACACGCTACAGTCTCTCTGCACTTCTGGCTAGGAAGGCTCATCACACAGCCCTTCCCAAACCACAAATGGACATGAATGGTGGGAAGTCCACAGATTACAATCTGCTAGAAACATACTCTGTTTTCCTCACAACCAGGAATCAGGAATCAACTGATGTTTAGGCCCCAAAACTTTACTGACGCAGAGCTGAAAGAAAAGTGTTTATTGACAGTATATTCCATTCCAAGTAAGGCCCTGTGCCAGGCACTGAGGGGCTCGCACAAGCAGTGCCTATACAGCAACAGACTCCAATACAGCAACACACTGCAACACACAAGCTGGTTATAATTGCCATAGCTCAATACAATTAAACAAATAGATTCATTTAGCATGACAATTTTGCATACAAGATATTTAAACCCTGTTTTCTGATAGTGTAACTGCCATACAATATACACACATAAAGTTTACAACTGGAGAAGGATTTGCATGTTGTGAGTAGTGGAAGCACTGAATGCACTCAACAGGTTACATATGTACACACATACATGAGTACAATACATTGGCCAATAAAGGGAAGACTAGTGAGAACCGGTCAGTCTCCTCTGAGGATGACAGGGACACAAAGCCCTGGCTCACACTCACTAATGCCCCTCCCATATCTTTTGGTTGCCTAGATGTCTGGTATTCAGCTTCCATCTCTGTCTCTGCTTCCACTGACTTGTGAGAGACCACTGTGTACTTAGGACACACACTGTTTCAGGTTCTAAGTGTCTACCCTGGGCCTTCAGGACTTTAAATTACCTTCCTTCAAGTTTTGCTTTTTTGTTTCTGATTTCAGGCTTTATATGGAGAGGGGTACAATTCTCAATTATGTTATTAAACATGTATTATGCCCTTATGATTTTATTCTTTTACAGTCACAATCTTTAATGTGTATGTAATTTACCTTCATATATGACTTGAGTCTTTTTTGGAAATACCCTGCCCTGACAAGACTCATTTTACAGTGACTTGAAATATCAGCTTTGTAGTAAGTTTTCGTTCTCCCAGACCCATGCACATGCAGCACAAACTGAACACAGCAGGTTATATACATACATACATACATACATACATACATACATGACATGTTTCAAGTTGGGTTGGATATAATCAAGATAAACTGTATAGGTATATGAAATTGTCAATGAATAAAAAATATTCTAAAAAGTTCTTTTATTCTTTTTCTCCTCACTTCTCACAAGTATGTCCAGAGGACCAACACTTATTTACTGGATGCCCTTATCCATACAGGAAGCCCACTTGTAGTCAATGAAGCAGCCCCATCAGGACAGAATAATGAAAACTTGACATACAAGCTCAAGCATTTAGAACCCCAGACACAACCAGAGAAGAACCTCTGCTGGACACATGGTAGTCAAAGATGTCAAAATACAAAGTGAAAAAACAGTATTAAATGCTGTAAGACAAAAAACAGGAACTCACATACAAAGGAAAATCAGAGAAACTGAGAAGCATTCTTTCCTTCCTTCCTTGTTTGGACCCAGTGTCTGTGCTTTTGCTGTAGTGTACGGAATGGTGGATATGTTTAGCCCAAGGTAAAGAAGAGGACCTTGGGGTGGGGCGAAGGGAGCTACAACCAAGTGACCAGAATAGGCCTTTATAGCACCATGAGACCCACTAAGATATTTTTCTCTACTCCTGCCACTGAAGCTTTTCATTAATTATATCTTTATTAATTGGGTGTTACCATCTAATGTGCTGTGGGCATACAGAATAACCTTGGCAACTCTAATTGTCAGAAAAGCACGGAATGGTAGACCTCAAGTTCATGAAGTGAGTGAGTGACAACCAGCAAGGCTACTCTGTTATACCTAGCTGCTATACCCGGAAAAATTGAACGCCCTGTTATACCCAGCTACTATACCCAACGAAGTTGAAAAGTTAGTGAAAGGAGTAGGAGAGCCCTGGCAGCCATCAAAGCATTTAGGAAGAGGTAAAAATGACTCAAAGATCTCTTCATACAGCATGACTGAGCAGGAACAGGTTATGTCTGAGTGGTTAAAGAACCATCTTCTACCTCAGGGCACTGTGGAGGGCACAGATCATGGCATGAGCTCCCAGTGCAAAACTGGCTCTACTGAAATTTCTTATTCCTGTATGACTCTAACTTGTGCACATCCTACATTAAAAAGCAAGAACACAAATAAGTAAATAAGTGATTTGCTGATACAAGAAATAGTAAAAATAAGAACTGGGAAATTAATGACACAGAAACAAAATATCAGAGCGTTGACCCAACAACAACAACAGAGATGACCTTAATGTAGAGAACATCTCTTGTATACTCTATGGATAATTACAATTAAAGCTGGTTGGTCTGTAGCTGAGGCAGGAAATAAAAGGTAGATACCCAATATGCAGTAAGGATTCTGGGTGAGAACCTGGCAGGGGAGGGGTTGACTGGCAGAAGATCAGGACAGTCTCATGCAGCTAAGAACCAGGTAACCAGCCACATGACAGAACTTAGATTAGATTAGAACTCCTGAGTTGCCAGGGAACCAGCCAAGGCTAATAGGCCAAGGTATTTGTAAATATACATTTTGAATTTCATAGTTGTTATTTCCCAAATTTGGGGCTAGGAGGAAAACTCAGACTTTTTGCCCAAGTTAACAAAATCAAGTGAGCAGGTAAACCTTATAATACACATGATTTCAGAATATTATAAGTGAAAGCTTTAAAATATACACTCTGTCAGGTTAGAAAACCTAAAAGAAATCCATGTGTTTATTTATGCGAATTCCCAAAGTTAGACCAAGAAGAGATCAACAAGTTAAACAAAGGAAATGAGGTGAAAACAGCGATGAAAACTCTTCTGCCACAAGACCCACGTCCAGATGGACACGCCTGTCTTCCTAAAGTTGAGGCCAACTCTAAATGCTGTACTTCCCAGCTACAAAACACTATCTCTTTCTGGAAGAGTATTTCTCCAGCCACTCATCTTGCCTGATTCGAGAAGGAGGCCAGATACTGTTATTGAACTCACATAATTTAAAAGATGATGACTTTAACTTCTTCTGTCACAAGCTGTTCCCCATGAAGAGTTTAATGTGACAAACAACTGACTACAGTTATCTTTCTATAGGGCTTCATTTGCTATATGGTCCAGCTATGTGTACACTTCATTTTCAAGGTATTGGACAATCTCAAGGCCCCCAGCGATGTTCTAAAATATTAACCTGTAAAGATAAGGAAGAGAACAAAGGCCAGGTGTGTCCTTATGTTATGGCCTGATCACCAGTTGCATTATGGGGCAGGGATGTACCATCTCAAATGGGAATGATGATGTGTAGCCTGAATAAAGTTGTTGCCAAGCAGATGCTGAATAAAGGGTAAGACCCCACAGAGGGTTGGGAAAAAATGTTCAAGGTATGTGACTCAACCAGTACAGCCTAAAATAAAACTTGATAGGGCGCGTTTGGGACATTTTCAGTAGTGGCCTTTGTCATTCCTGCCTCCATGCAGATAAGATCCAATGGTTATCCAGAGATCCTATGTGGATTGATCAGTGACCGTTGTCCTCAGAAAAAAATTCAGGCAGCCACTTCGCTAGGGCAGGAGTAATTGGAGGCTGGACACGTTGTAGAATTCAATTCCCCCTGAAATAACCTAATTTTTGTTATAAAAAAAGAAGTCAGAAAAATGGCATCAGCTGCAAGATCTTAGAAAGGTTAATTTCACCATGATGAATATGGGATTGTAACAGCCTGGCATACCCTCTCGTACAGCTACACCTGAAGGATGCTATGAAAGAGTTGTAGATCTTTTTTTTTTATGTCTCAAGCTCCTTTCTATTTCTATTTTTATTTTTTATTGGATATTTTATTTACATTTCAGATGCCTTCCCCTTTCCCCATTCCTTCCTCCCAGAAAATCCCTATCCCATGCCCCCCTTTTCTTTTTGCTTTTATACAATTTTTAAAGATGTTAATCAAAGGCTTTATAAGTTTGGTAATGCTCAATCAGAAGTGTAACCCTCTACCCAACCTAGATATATCAACTATCCTTGACTGGTGGAGACACGTGAACATCTGCCTCCATGCCCCCTCTCTTTCTCTCTTTCTCTCTCTCATCACCTAGCTTCTCCTCTCATTCTTCTCCTCCTCTCCTTACTCTTTCTCTTCCTCTCACCTTAGCTCCTCCTACACATCACCCTTCCTGTTAAAATGAAACTTTTCTCTCAAAATACAATTAGAGCATAATTATGCCAATTTGTACCAGTGAGGTACAAGATAGTCCTAATACCCAGTCCATCATTTTGTTGACTAACCAGAACCTCTGTCATCTATCCTAACTAAAACACTTAGTTATGAACCTGGCTTTTTCCTTGGCTTTAGAATGAATGTCAGCTGAAAACCATCCTCTCAAATCTTTTCTCTCAAGGTAAATAGCCAGGATTGGCTATGGAGACTATAAGTTTTCAACCCCATCAGAAATCCAGAATGACTGAGTTAACTAAAATTATGGGAAGCACAAAGCATAGCTTCTAAAACAGCCAATTTATAGAGACCACTGAACACCTGGACACTCCCTATACTACAAAACGTTGGAGCATCTGATCTTCAGCCTTCTGGCCCATGATCATCTGACAGACCTTAGTGCTGCAGAATAATTAAGGGCTGATTATTCTGTCTAGGCAGATATAATCAGTCGACTATTCTGCAAGTGTGTCCTTTTCTGGACAGTAATTTGTCTGAAGATGGAAAGAGGCAATTCTTGCCTAGTGGCTGTCTCACCACAACTGGAGTAACTCCAAAGATGCTCAATTTCTTCTTAGAATCCAATACAGGAAGCTGTCAGAAGCAGACAGGTCTCTAATCAAAATGAACATTAATACAGAAATGTTTGTCACGTCAATTCTGTGGACTTCAGATGTTTTGAAAACCAACTATCCATGTAAGGTAATCTGGACTGTTGTCTGTTAACTCCACTCAGCTATTTCTAAATAAAACATAGAAAACACCCTAACAATAAACTCCAAGCCATGAATTTGCTATAGTCCCTTAACTCACAGGCTAACCATCTCAAATCAGTTGAAAAAGTTAAAGAAGGACTGGGTCTAGGCCTTGTATTCCTAAATGTGTTATACAGGCACAATGCCTATGAGAGTATCAATATTCATCTCACTTTTATGTCAATAAGAAGCTTGTACTAAAGAAAACCTTAAATATGAAATCAAAGTAAATTTTGTACCATTTAAGAGATTATAACTTCATCTTGATAATAATTATACAGATTTCTACCAATAGGTTATGGCTATGCAATAAATCCTAGCTAATCCTCCCTATTCCCACAAAAGCCGCGACTTTTCCTTAGAAAGACAGCCCAATATTAACCACCTTGATCCCCAAGCCCAGGGAATAGGGGCACTGATTCTTCATTAGCTTCTTCAAGCTGATTACAGGCGTTGAGATATTAGAAGAGGGGTGGGGAGAGGAGTAAATTGATAAGCCTCTGACGATGTGTCTTCACTGCATCCAGTTGGAATTTCAGGACCTCAGAGGTTTGAGCAGGTCTGCATAGCTTGCTTGATGAGTAGATACACCAAGGCTGTGTATTCTGCCTCCCTGAGGACACTGGCCTCCCAGGGATGTCTCAGGATACAGTCTTCACAAGGGTGCAGACCCCACTGGGTCAAGAGTTGTAGATCTTAAAGATTGCTTTTTTTACTATTCCATTACATCCTGAGGACGGTGAGCATTTTGCTTTTAGTGTGCCTTCTAGCAACTTCAGGGACCCCATGAAACAGTATCACTCACTGGGTGGTGTTGCCCCAAAGAATGGCTAACAGTCCTACTTTATGCCAGAAGTTCGTGGCATCAGCTATTTTCCTGTTAGGAAAGTGTGGCCGAGAGTGTATGTCATCCATTATACAGATGCTATCTTATTGGCTGGCAGGGATACCCACGAAGTGTTTTCAGGATTTCAAGAAACATTTAGCAGCAAAGGGATTAGAGATAGCTCTGGAAAAGGTTCAAACTCAAGAACCTTATAAATATCTAGGGTTCATGTTAGGTGACAAGGCCATCACTCATCAAAAAATGGCCACAAGGCAACATCAACTAAAGACATTAAATTACTTTAAAAAATTATTAGGAGATAATTGTCTTAGACCCTATTTGAAATGAACTACAGGACAATTGAGGCACAGGGGCTAGAAACCAAAGTTGGGGCCACCAGGCAAAATATGACCACAGGGGGTCCTGGCAGCTTCCAGTGGTAAAAGCTTCAGGAGAGAACTCTCTTCCCCAGGGAGTGTTACAGCTCTTATGTGAGAGAAGCTCAGACATCCAGGATGATGTAATCCTCACATCTTTATTCCTTCTGGATTGAATCTTATACACATTTTGGGGTAGGCTGGGTCTGACAGCAGATGCTTTTTACTGGCTTGGTCTGAGATGTTAGGGATACCTCATCTGCACGTGGAGGGGCTTGGGGCACTGCCCCTACATAACTAATTGTCATGATCCCCTCCTAGAGGTTCCATGGTCACGTGACAGGGACCTGGTCTGGAACAGGTGAAATGTCTACTGTTCCCTTGAATGAGATGCTGGTATTTCTGAACCCATTAACCTTACCAAGTTTCCTGGCATGGTCTACAGTCCCACAACATTCTTAACTAGATTCTTTCAATCCGCCAAGTGTTAAACACTAAAAGCCAAATATTTACCAATATTTATCAAACTCAACTCTTCTACATCTCTTTCTTTGGTATCACAGACTGTGTAAACTCCTCAGGAGCACACTTTGAAAGCACACTGGAGTTGCAGACTGTAATAATACCAAAACTACCACCCAGCCCCTATATCTAAACATTTACAATGTCTCAAGTATCTACAGCACACAAGTCTACCACTGCCTACCTGCTGGATGGTCTGGGACTTGTGCCCTAGTATTTCATTTTTCAAAACTAGGGTGGTACCCAGTGAAGAACCCTTGCCAATTCCCATCATCTGGCTTATAGCGGCACCTCGTGATAAATGTGGGTCCAGGGCATGCCTTTCTAGCTGCCAGCATCACCAATGGCAAGGTGATTTACAGCACAGAGAAAGAGGTGGTCTTTGTCTCTTCCTTGGGGAGAAATGATGTTTGTATGTTAACCTATTGGAAATAGTGAAAGAAAAGATCTGACAACTGCAGAGGGATCTCTAAAAATGTAAGAAACAGCTTGATGCCTCTGGCCAGTGGATCCCTGACAGTCTAGTATGGACGTGGACATTACCTTTCTTAACCCCACTTCTCCTCCTTTTCTCTATGCTACTAATTGCAAGCAACTTCTTGTCTCCATTTCTTCAAAAACAGATCCAAAAGACTGCCAGTCAGACTTTTAAGCAGTTCCTGTTATAGGGACTATGGGCCCTAGCTACTGAGCCAGAGGCCTGCACCACTCAATTATACCCTGGCAGCAATGATGAAACTTGCCCCAAGGACCTTGATGCCCCAAATCAACGGAAAGTAGTCTAATGATAACACTACTTTATTTCTAACCCAATTGTCTATTAGTAATAAACAAAAAAGCCGTTATGAGCCTGGCTTCCCTCACTTAAAGCTTTCAGTAGAGAAAGTCGGGGTGATCCTCTGCACCCTAAACATGGGGGTGAACGCGGTGCATTGGTTCCAAAAGGGACTCTAGCTTCACAACAACCCTGCCCTAAAGGAGTGCATCCAGGGCGCCAACACCATCCGCTGCGTCTACATCCTCGACCCCTGGTTCGCAGGCTCTTCTAACGTGGGCATCAACAGGTGGCGGTGAGTCCAAAGCGCTTTCGATTGCGGTGTCCACAAATCGGGTGTCGATGCCTTAGTGACACATCTGAGAGTTGGTTTTAGTCCAGGGACCCAATTGCTTGATTTCTCTTTGCTCAACTCTCTGTCTCAACTCTTCCTTGTGGTTCACAAGAGAAAGCACACTTTTTCTTTAGAGGCAAAGTATAATCCTTCTAGGGAATTACTTCTGGAAGAAATCTTTCTGACATTTTATGAGCTGTACCTTTACAAAAAGCATGAGGTCCAGGGTCCACTTAGTTTCATAGTTAGGTTTGTTGAGTGACTTTTTCCAGAGAGATGTAAAGTGACATCTACTGACATCTCAGGAAGGGCAACGAGAGAACAAGGAAAAGATTCCATCCAAATCCAACCACATAGAAAAGTTGAGTTCTTATGCAGAGACAGTAATGTGTTGTATTCTTTGCCCAGGCTCTGTTCTCTAATAGTGTAGGGTGGTGGAGATGTGAGATAGTAGGACTTCATCAGCTGTGAGTATTCTTCAGGGGTGCAGCAGAGTACACCTTAGTCTTTCCAGCAAGAAGAGATTCAAGTCTTCCAAAGCCCTGTCACCTACTTCTGCCCATCCTCCTCCTTCTCTTTCCTCAATTTGTCCAGCGCTTCTGGAATTCCCTCCACTAATCTCAGCTCTGCGGTCTTGCTGTTAGAGTCTTATCATCTTCTCATGGTCATAGCAGTGTCTTGGGAAAGCTTATTTCTCATAAATGTGATATGTAAACTCAAAAGTAATACATTTAAACAAAAAATACTGTTGAAGTGGAGAACCTCTTTCTAATGTATATCCTTGTAAACAGAAATAAAAGACTGGTAAATGTAATCATATAAAAGTTGTACATGCCAATATCAACATGCCAAAGAAACCTTAGTGACATGCTAAGTGGTGACAGTGTGTGTAGTATTCTGAATCAGGCCATCTCATACCTGTCCATCTAGAGTATAGTGCAGACCATGTTGGCAGATCATTTGGTTTCAGTGTACTCCGTAGTGTTCATATGTTGGATGGACACGTAATCCTCAGTGTGTCAGTGTTGAGAGGTGCCCTTTAAGAGGTGGTTAGGTCATAAGGGCTGTGATACTAAAAATGGGTTTCCTCTCTGGTATTCCCATGTGCATATCTTACATTTCCACCTTCTCCCATGGGAGGAAAGCAGGCACTTGCCAGATTCTGGTTCCTGGATCTTGCACTTTCTGGACTGTGAGCAAATTTTCTATAAATTATGAGTTTCCCAGTCTTAGCTAATTCTTTTATGGTTGCACAAAATGTGCAAAGATAGTAACGTTTTCTTAAAGCCTAACACAGTGAATATTTTAGGCTTTGTAAACCATGAGTATTTCATATTTTTATTTCATATTCATGAATATTTTCATATTCCTATTTTATGCAACCCTTTACATATATAAAAATGGCTTTCAGGCCATACAAAAGCAAACAGTGGATTGTATGTATTCATCCTATGGACTGTGGCCTACAAATCCTTCTGTAGCTTATTCCTTATGTGAGTACTTTTGGCTTTGAATAGTGTTTGTTTTTATTTATCTGATTTATCTTTGCTTTGCCTTTTTTCTTAAATGCTGGTTCCTCTTCCTGATCTTTCTTTTTTGGGGGGTGGGTGGGTTTTCAGGACGCTATCCATATGCTGTATGGCCGAACTACATCCCCAGCCCTCATTTTAAGTTTCTGAGATAGGATCTCAGAGTTGCTGAGGTTTGCCTTGAACTTTGAGTCCTACTGCCTCAGCCTTCAAAGTAGCTGCAATTTCAGGCCTGTGCTACCAGGTTCAGCTTGAAGGACTCTTCTATAGCATAGATGAATAACATGCTTTGAGTTCTTAACCTTTAATAGCAAAATAAGATCCCTTCACATTTATTGTTATTGCTGACTTTAGAATTTTATATTTGCCTTATTTCCCCCATGTTCTTCTTTTTCTCTTTATTTTTATGTGTATTTTATTCTTTATTGGCTTTTTCAGTAGATTGACAAATATATATATAACTTTTGTTTTACTGGGGGTTGTTTTAAATTTCTAAAAATATATTTGGACCTAACTGTATCTTCTTAACAATTAAGAATTAAGGAGTGTTTTTGATCTTACCATCAATAATATGAGCTAAATAACACATTTTCTTTTGCATCTGCTGTCTCCAAATTTTAGTTCTATACTTCATTCCTAGAGTATTTTTCAGCAGTTAAATTAAACTTCTATGGCCACATTAGTCATAATTATTTGGAATTGAGTAAATTTTTAACTGTTTGATGACCACTATTTGTGTACCAGTTTTTGATATTTTTAAGTCCCAGAAATAGCCTTAAATTATTTGTTTTCCTTTTCTCTGGATTTCTTTTAATTCTTTGTACACTAGGGTAGGCTGTTTATTTGTTTGTTTTGAGATAGGGTCTCACTATATAGCCAGAGTGACATTGTGGTAACCCTCCTGCCCTAGACATCTGAGTCCTGGATTATAGATATACACTGCCTCTTCCTTGAATCTTTAAATAGTCTTAAGATTTAGATAACATTAGGGCTTTTAAAATAATGACCTTTTTTTTTTAAAAAAAAAGAAAATACTCTTTATAACAGAAACCAAGCAAATCAAAATAGTACAAAGAGGCTTAAAAAGTCTATCAACTAGAAAGTACATCTTAAATATTGTATAAATATTTTGGTTATCTCTTTCTGCACATTTATTGTATGTTGGATTGTTTTTATTCTTAAAAATATGTTTTCTTTTTTAAATTATTTTTCTTTATTGGATATTTTACTTACATTTCAGATGTTATCCCCTTTCCCCATTTCTCCCCTATCCAGAAACTCTCTATCCCATTCCCCCTCCTCCTGCTTCTATGAGGATATGCTTCCACCCACCCATCCACTCCCACCTCCCCAGCCTTGAATTTCCCCACACTGGGGTGTCCAGCCTTCAGAGGACCAAGGACCTCCTCTCTCCCACCTATGCCCAACAAGGCCATCCTCCCCTACATATACAGCTGGAGCCATGGGTCCCTCTCTATGTGCACCCAGGCTGGTGGTTTAGACCCTGGGAGCTCTGGTTGGTTGGTATTTTTGGTCTCCCCATGGGGGCGCAAACCCTTTCAGCTCCTTCAGTCTTCTAACTCCTCCATTCGGAACCCCATGATCAGTTCAATGGTTAGCTGTGATCATACACCTCCGTATATGTCAGGCTATAGCAGACCTCTAAGAAGACAGCTATATCAGGCTCTTGTCAGCATGCATTTCCTGACATCCACATCAGCATCTGCCTTTGGTGACTGCACATGGGATGGATACCCAGGTGGAGCAGTCTCCTGACAGCCCCTCCTTCACTTTCTATCCCAAGCTTTGTCTCCATATTTGCTCCCATGAATATTTTGTTACCCCTTCTAAAAAGGACCGAAGCACCCACACTTTGGTCTTTCTTTTTCATGAGCTTCATGTGGTCTGTGAGTTGTATCTTGGGTATTGCGAACTTTTGGGCTAATATTTACTTATCAGTAAGTGCATAGTATGTATGTTCTTTTGTGATTGGGTTACCTCACTCAGGGTGATATTTTCTAGTTCCAGCCATTTGCCTAAGAATTTCTCAAATTCATTGTTTTTAATAGCTGAGTAATATTCCATTGTGTAAATGTACCACATTTTCTGCATCTATTCTTCTGTTGAAGGACATCTGGGTTCTCTCCAGCTTCTGGCTATTATAAATAAGGCTTCTTTGAACATAGTGGAGCATGTGTCCTTGTTATATGTTGGAGCATCTTCTGGGTATATGCCCAGGAGTGGTATAGCTGGGTCATCAGGTAATGGTATGTCCAATTTTCAGAGGAACCGCCAGACTGATTTCCAGAGTAGTTGTATCAGCTTGCAATCCCGCCACCAATGGAGTAATGTTCTTTTTTCTCTACAACCTAGCTAGCATCTGCCATCACCTGAGTTTTTGATCTTAGCCATTTTGACAGGTGTGAGGTAGAATTTCAGGGTTGTTCAGATTTGCATTTCCCTGATGACTAAGGATGTTGGACATTTCTTTAGGTGCTTCTTGGCCATTCAAGTTTCCTCAGTTGAGAATTCTTTGTTTAGCTCTGTACCTCCTTTTTTAAATGGGGTTATTTGGTTGTCTGGAGTCTAATTTCTTGAGTTTTTTTGTATATATTGGGTATTAGCCCTCTATCAGATGTAGGATTTGTAAAGATCTTTTCCTAATCTGTTGGTCGCCGTTCTATCCTACTGACAGTGTCCTTTGCTTTACAGAAGCTTTGCAATTTTATGGGATCCCATTTGTCAATTCTTGATCTTAAAGTATAAGCCATTGGTGTTCTGTTCAGGAACTTTTCCCCTGTGCCCAAGTATTTGAGGTTTTTACCCACCTTCTCTTCTATTAGTTTCACTGTATCTGGTTTTATGTGAAGGTCCTTTATCCACTTGGACTTGAGGTTTCTACAAGGAGATAAGAATGAATTTGCATTCTTCTACATGCTGACCCCCAGTTGAACCAGCATCATTTGTTAAAAATGCTGTCCTTTTTCCACTGGACAAATTTAGCTCCTTTGTCAAAGATCAAGTAACCATAGATGTGTTGGTTCATTTCTGGGTCTTCAATTCTATTTCCTTGATCTTCCTGCCTGTCTCTGTATCAATACCATATAGTTTTTTTTTTTTTTTTTAATCACTATTGCTCTGTAGTACAGCTTGATGTCAGGGATGGTGATTCCCTCAGAAGTTCTTTTATTGTTGAGAATAGTTTTCACTATCCTGTTTTCTTTGATATTCCAAATGATTTTGAAAATTGCTCTTTCTATCTCTATGAAGAATTGAGTTGGAATTTTGATGGGGATTGCACTGAATCTATAGATTGCTTTCAACAAGATGTCCATTTTTACTGTGTTAATCCTGCCAATCCATGAGCATGGGAGATCTTTCCATTTTCTGAGACCTTCTTCGATTTCTTTCTTCAGAGACTTGAAGTTCTTGCCATACAGATCTTTCACTTGCTTGGTTAGATTCACTCCAAGATATTTTATATTGTTTGTAACTATTGTGAAGGGTGTCATTTCTGTAATTTCTTTCTCAGCCTGTTAATCCTTTGAGCAGAGGAAAGGCTACTGATTTGTTTGAATTGATTTTATATCCAGCCACGTTTTTGAAGTTGTTTATCAGGTTTAGGAGTTCTCTGGTGGAAGTTCTGGGGTCACTTAAGTATACTATCATATCATCTGCAAATAGTGAAAATTTGATTTCTTCCTTTCCTATCTGTATTCCTTTGACTTCCTTTTGTTGTCTAATTGCTCTCACTAGGACTTCCAGTACTATATTGAATAGGTAGGGAGAGAGTGGGCAGCCTTGTCTAGTCCCTGATTTTAGTGGGATTGATTCAAGTTTCTTTTCATTTAGTTTGATGTTGGCTACTGGTTTGCTGTATATTGCTTTTACTATGTTCAGGTATTGGCCTTGAATTTCTGATCTTTCCAGGACTTCTACCATGAAGGGATGTTAAATTTGGTTAAATGCTTTCTCAGCATCTAGTGTGATGATCATATGTGTTTTTCTTTGAGTTTGCTTATATAGTGAATTACGATTTTTATATCTGACTTGTATTTCTTGATATCATATTTTAGAGGTAAACCTGTGTCATGAGGTGGCCATGCATACCCTCCTTTCTAATTTAGAGAAAAGGCCTTTTTTCCCCTTGGATTTAGGAATAAGAAATGTTAAGGATTTAAAGGCTCAGTATTCACTGTTAAATAAGATGTTAACAATAGGTGCTTTGGTAGATGTGGCCTGTTTGATTAAAGAATGTATTCTTTTTTTTAAAAAAAGAATATGTTCTAATAGTAGTTTATGAAACTTTAAAAATTTAATCATTGTTCATTGAGAGTTGAATCCATTTTTTTTCTGTGAATATACAAAATTCCCAGCACCATATGTTAAAGAGACTGTTTTGTTGTCACTGCAGAGCATGAGATGCCTATAATTTCAAGGGCTTGTCACTGGCTCCTCTGTTTTAGTCACTAGGCCCTTGTCTTGGCTCGTTTTATGTCAGCTTGACACAAGCTAGATCATCTGAAAGGAGGGAGCTTCAACTGCAAAAATGCCTCCATTAGGACATTTTCTTAATTAGTGATTGACTGAGGAGGGCCCAGTCCACTGTCAGTGATACGATCCCTGTGCCGTTGGTCCTGGGTTCTATAAGAAAACCAAGCTCTGTAAGTTTGACAGATATGAAGGGAAAAACATTCTGGCAGTCAGGAGCCAAGGAACACTGTACAAAACAACCCCACGTAAGAGAGTCACTGGGAAATGTAACTTTAATTTTTCAAACCTTATTTTTAATGATGATTCTTAAATGTCTTGAAGCCCACCACCCACCAGAGGTAGTGGAAAAAAAGGATATGGGGGGAAATGGACCTGTTTAGAAATGGTTCTTTGGAGCAACTCCCATCTATGTTTCGATCCACTCAGAAATACTTCATGGAGATACCAGCAGTCCAGGTCAGTAGAGTTGGGATAGCAAACACAAATCAGCAGTGATGATACAACTTAGCACAGACAGGCCTCAGCCTTGGTTTTAGTCAGCAAGAGGAACACCGGAAGAAGTTCTAGGCTATGTCTCTCTCAGGGAAGCAAAGATCAGTGGAGACTTGAGACCCACAACCATTGCTCAGCCTGCTGTACCAACAAGCTATGCTCTCTCTCCGCCACTCTAAGAATCATATTTAAACCCTCCAAATGTCAAGTGTCCTCCACGTGTCTTGCCTCAGCACTGGCTTTGCCTGAGCACAGGTCTTACCTTAGCATGTGCATTGAATCAGCCCAAGTCCTGGGAAGCGGCAAGAAACTGCAATAAGTCACCATTTTTGATGTTTCTCTCTATGTAGTCCTGACAAATGCAGCTCAACCATAAAATGTAAGGTAGACTAATATATATATTTATTGTTAGCAAAGAATCCTTTATCATGTGTCCTTTCACGTGCTTGCTATTGCAGAACATACTTTAACCTGTGTTGCTTCAGTGAAACATTCTTTCATGAGTCTGCCTTAGCCTTTCACATCTGTGTCCCCTTTAATGATACGGTCCTTCACGTGTTTGCCCCAGCAAAAACACCATCTAAGCGACTTTCCAAAGAACCCTTTGGAAAGGCACAGGAGAGAAGCAGCAGGGAACTGAGCAGGAGGCAGGCTTTATATAGGGTTTCTTGATTTCTAGGGTGGGATTGGTGGGATTTCAACCCAAGCCCAGGGATTGGTAGTTTTTTGGGGCTCAGGGATTGGTGGGTTTGGTAGGTTTTCAAAACTGTAGTGGGTTTAAACTTTTTTCAGTACAGGCTGAGCAAGCCAGTAAGCAGTACCCCTTCATGGCCTCTCCATCTGCACCTAACCCCCAGGTTACTGCCCTGTGAGTTCCTGCCTTGGTTTCATTCAGTGATAAACTACAGTGTGGAAGTGTAAGCCAGATAAATTCTTTTCTCCCCAACTTGTTTTTTGGTCATGCTGTTTTATCACAACAATAGAAACCCTAACTAAAACAGCACTGTAGCATCATTTAAGGTAAGGCACTTCGGTGTTTGCAGCATTGATTTTTGTTGAAGAGTGTTTGCCCATGTTGACATGTGAATGTTAACATCCTTTGTATTTCAAAACAGAAGTTTTCAATTTTAATGAAATACCAATCACTGTTTAGTTTCATGGATTATGCTTTTGGTGTTGGTATGTAATTGATTTTTCAACTATTAAAGCAATTCCTGGTATGGAGACTATACATTAGGATCATCTTTCAAGATGTTTTCACTTCAGTTAATCAATATTTTGTCAGCTAGTTTTACATCTGTATTCATGGTGAGTGTTGACCCATGACATTTTGTTTTTATCATTTTCAGGCATTGTTATTAGGGTTGTGGTGAATTTAAATAAGGAGTTGAGGAAGTGTATTTGTTTCCCAATGTTTGGAAACTGCTTTTTTTCCTTAAATGTTTGATGGAGTACAATAATGCAACTGTCTGAACTTGGGTTTTTAGTACATATAACTGATTAACACTTAATGGTTTTAGAGTTAGCTAGTCAGCTTTTTCAGATTCAGTTATCAGCTTCAGTATGGTTTATTTTTCATGGATTATGTCTGCTAACATTTAATTTTTATTTCATTGCCGTGAGTTTGTTTATAATATGCCGGGGGCCAACCCTTCGCCCCCGGCTTGGGGGTGAGAGAAGGGGAAAGAGAGAGATGCAGCTGCTTCTTCTTTCTTCTCCTTCTCCCACTGTCAGGTTCTTCTCGAGGCAGTCCCTATGCTACTGTAGCTGACCTGCAGTCAGCATCCTGGCCCTAAGACCAGTAAGGTGTTAAGTAAATAGCCTTGTGCTATCCTAAAAACTTCTTCTGAGGGTAAGAGACTGCAGGCTAGGGTGATTAACACCTGTAGCCTAACAGCAGAGGATTAGGCAACGTGGCCTTTGTTCTATCTCAGCAGGAACTGCTGGGCTCTAACTTGCAGGAAGAAAAGACACTTTAGAAAAGTTACTATAGAGTTTATTAAGTATAAAAAGTATCCTATGAAAGCTATCTGAGGGGAAACGTGGAAAGGTCCTGAGTGAGGAAGAAGAAAAGATTCTAACAAAGTAAAATTCTAAGGGAGAAAAATTCTAGGCAGGTGGGAAAGGAAAGGGCGATGGGGTCTAACTAACTGACTAGTCTAACTCACCATTCTAACTGCTTATTCTAACTGCTCTATTCTAACTGCTCTATTCTAACTGCTCTATTCTAACTGAACTCTCATCTCTTTGTCCTCAGAACTTATACATCTTTCAGAGTACATGGTCACATGTTACAAGGTTCATCACAAGTTCACACCAAATTTCAAGTCATAAATTGAAATAGAAGTTTACAACACAGAATGTTTACATGAATACCCATTAGGAGTAATTATCTAACTAGACATTCATCACCTGTCTAGCTCCACAGGTTCGCAGAAAGTTTGAAACTATAACTTAAGAAATTAGTGAAGTTTTGTATAGATAAACCCAGGCAATATTTTCTCTTCTGTCCTGGTACCTATAATAAATTTTGGATTCCCTCTAGTAACCTAGGCTAATTGTTTTATGACCTCTTGGAATGTGCTCTGGGCAGGAGAAGGTCCAGTCACTATCTCTCTTGGGGCAATTAACTAATAACACTCAGGAGACTGGCAGAGTTCTCATTGATTGCAGTTTGACTATGCCTAAGGGACTTAATAGCAGTCCTGATATAAAAGAGCTTAATATAGTCACTGATATAATTTTAGGAATTCTTATAGGATCATCATTAAGACTTAAGAAGTCATCTATTTGTCTGTATAGTATCACTACAAGACAGTACATCTTCGTGGATCTGCAGAGATCTGCTACAAAGGGGTGTGCTATTGCTTAGTGATTGTTACATATGTTTAATAATAATAATAATGGGAAAAGCATATTAATAGCAGGAATCTTTTCCAAAATCACGTCCACCACAGCCTTGCTAATGGGGCACACTCGTCGCAGATTATATAATAATCCGAGGCAAGCATTTCAGGATGATCATCTGCTCATTATTAGCTTGTCCCATTATGGCTCCCGACAATAATATTCCTTATTATTTTTGCTTCTTGTAGAGTCTGAGGCAAGGCTCTTTCTTTGATGTTCATGATGCATACTTAATTTTTCTTGAGTATTATTAGAGGATTTTAATGCAATTAAATGTCAAAGCTACTTTTATCTGGAGAGTTATCTCTGTGTGTATACACACTCATGTGCATGTTGTGTGTGCATTGCATGTGAGTGTGCATATATGCAGAGACCAGAGCAAGAATTGGGTCCCTTCTCTTCATTATTGCCTTGAGATGGTCTGTGGTCTCTCAGAACTGGAAGCTTGCCTTGGTGGTAAGTTTGCTGGCCAGCTAGCACATGGATGGGTCCAACTGTGTTTGCCTTGTAACACTGAGGCTTCATGCAGGCTCCCTTGTGCCTTAGTTTTTTTTAACCTGGGTGCTAGGGATTCAAACTCAGCTCCTCATGCTTGTATAGCAAGTTTGCTTACTCAGGGAGCCCTCTCTTCAGCTCCTGTCTAAAGTTTGGTCCTTTTTTAACACTGAACATCTGTTTTCACCTCTGTGATCCTTTTCTTTGGTTTAGGTTCCACATTTATTTTCTATCTTTTCAGGGTAGAAACCTATATCTTTGCCTCTTTGTCATCTCGATGTAAACACAGAAACATGATCTTGCTTTTATTGGTGATTAAGTTCATTCCACAGATTATTTTTTATTATCATTGATTTCAAAATGTTACTTAAATATCCGTTTCAGAAGTTGATATTATTCTTTGTTTTAAAATTTTGGCTGTTTCAAGTGCTTTGATCCAGTGAGATAATATACCTATGATTTTTCTCCACTTTCAAAATTTGCAGATGGTCAGAATGTGAATTGTTCCTAATGAACATTTCAAATGCCCTTGAAAATAATGTAGAATAACACTTATTTCTTCCTGTGTGGAAGTCAGGAAATTGAGTAAAATGCCAGTGAAATTGAGATGGCCAGTACCATTATTAAGAACTTCCATAATTTGCTGATTGTTGTTTAGTTCTGTCAGTGACTAAGTGGGTGTTTGTTTCTCTCCCAGAGTTGTATATATTTCCTGATGTTGAAATCTGTTACAGTAGGAACATACACATTCAGTATTCAGTAGCTATGTCATTCTGATGCTCGTCATTATGGCCTGCTCTTTTATGTGAGCTGAGGTTTCCCATCTTGATCTTTGATTCCTCCTGTTAGTCAACTTTCCTATGGTTTGAACCCTTTTCTCCTACGGTTGTGTTTAAAGTGAACCTTTGTGGATGTATCTAGTTAGGTTTTACATTTTAATACATTCTAATATCTGTACTTTTATTGGACTGTTTAGATGATGAGTGTGAAAGTTAGAAAGGTACAATTAGAATTAATTAATTGCACAGTTTACAGATGTGGTGTTTTGAAATCAGGGTCTTATACATGTTAGGCTCCTCCAACTGAGCCACACTATCATCCCAACTGTGATATTTTATATAAACCTAGGGTAGTAATGAAACCTACTACAAATACAGAGACAGCTCACTAATAAGTATATGTGTCGACACAATTAACATATATAGGAAACTACAGAAGATAGAAGAGAAAAGCACTTATTATAAACGAGGTAAGACCATTATTAGACAGTTCATATGCATGCTAATTATCTGATAGGGCTGTTGCAAAGGTTGTATTGAAAGACAGCATTTCTGGAGCTGGGTGTGGTAGCACACATTTGTAGTCTCAACTATTCAGGAGGCTGAGTCAGGTGAATTGCTTCTGCCTAGGAGTTTTCCCTGAGTCTGGTCAATAAAGCAGCAGATGCTCCCCTTCAAAAACGAACAAACACACAAACACTCTAAGAAGAATCATTAGAAAACTCATAGTAAGAGCACTGGTAGGCCTACTGTGTCTGCAGCCTCTAGAATTAGCCCATGAAGAAGTACAGGACAGACTTGCATACACATAATTTATTCTTTACTAAAGGCAGTAGCTTCAGCCAATGCGGAAAGAAAAAATCAGTAGATGGTTTAGAATTGCAGGATAGCTACTTGGAAATATCCTTTTGTGGAGCAAATTAAATTCATACCATATGCTAGGGCAGAATACAAATAGATGAAAGGTAGTATAACAAATAGGACAAATATAACCCAGTTATCTATCAATATACAACTGCTTGAATAAATTGTGGTTAAGCACAGGTCTTGCTGTGGAGACCCACAGCCAAACACTAGGTGGAGCTCAAGGGACTCTGTGGAAGAAGAGAAGGGAGAATTTTAGGAGCCAGAGCTGTCAAGGACACCACAAGAAATTGGCCCCACAGAATGAACTGACCAAGGGCTCATATGGCTCACAGAGACTGAACTGACAATCAGGGAGCCTATATGGTTCTAGCCTAGGCCTGTATGTTATAGTTGTGTAGTTTGTCTTCTTGTGGGACTCATAAGAGTGGGGCAGGGGTGGTTTCTGTCTCTGTTGCCTGCTTTTGGGCCCATTTTCCTCCTACTAGGTTGCTTCATCCAGCCCTAATATGAAGGGATGTATCTAGATTTACAGTTCCATAATATCCTGTGTTTGGTTGGTATCCCTGGGACGCCTGCCCTTTTTTTTTTTTATTAGATCTTTCATTTACACTTCAGATGCCATCCCCTTTCCCCATTCCCCCCCTTAGAAAAACCCCTATCCCATGCCCCCTTTTCCTTTTGCATTTATACATTTTTAAAAAAATGTTAATCATAGGCTTTATAAGTTTAGTATTGTTCAATCAGAGGTGTAACCCACTACCCAACCTAGATATATCTACTATCTTTTGACTGGTGGAGATACATGAACATCTGCTTCCTGTCTCCCCCCTCTATCTCTCTTTCATCACCTAGCTTCTCCTCTCCTTCCTTCTTCTCCTCTTCTACTCCTTTTCTTCCTCTCAGTACTCCTCCCTCCACCTTAGCTCCTCCTACACATCACCCTTCCTGTTAAAAGGAAACTTTTCTCTCAAAATACAACTAGAGCATAATTATGCCAATTTGTACCAGTGAGGTACAAGATAGTCCTAATACCCCAGTCCATCATTTTGTTGACTAATCAGAACCTCTGTCATCTCTCCTAACTAAAACATTTAGTTCTGAACCTGGCTTTAGGATGAATGTCAGCTGACGACCATACACTCAGATCTTTTCTCTCAAGGTAAATAGCTATAAGTTTTCAACCCCGTCAGAAATCCAGAATGACTGAGTTGACTATAATTGTGGAAGCACAAAGCATAGCTTCTAAAACTTAGCCAATTTATAGAGACCTCTGACACCTGGACACTCGCTCTACTTCAAAACGTTGGAGCATCTGTTCTTCTGCCTTCTGGCCAGGAATCATCTGACAGACCTTAGTGCTGCAGAATTATTAAGGGGCTGATTACTCTGTCTAGGCAGATATAATCAGTCGACAATTCTGCAAGTGTGTCCTTTTCTGGACAGTAATTTGTCTGTAGAAGGAAGTGGCAATTCTTGCCTAGTGGCTGTCTCACCACAACTGGAGTAACTCCAAGGATGCTCAATTTCTTCTTAGAATTTAACATAGGAAGCTGTAACGGAGCAGACAGGTCTCTAATGAAAATGAACATTAATACTGAAATGTTTGTCATGTCAATTCTAAGGATTTCTGATGTTTTGAAAACCAGCTATCCATGTAAGGTAATCTGGACTGTTGCCTGTTAACTCCACTCAGCTATTTCTAAATAAAACATAGAGAACACCCTTATAATAAACTCCAAGTCATGAATATTGCTATAGTCCCTTAACTCACAGGCTGACCATCTCAAATCAGTTAAAAAAGTTAAAGAAGGACTGGGTCTAAGCTTTGTATTCCTAAGTGTGTTATACTGGTACAATGCCTATGAGAGTAACAATATCATCTCACTCTTATATCACACTAAGAAGCTCATGGCATGAAAACCTTAAAATTTGTAAACAAAGTAAATTGGTGCCATTTAAGAATTTATATCTTCATCTTGATATTAATTATACAGATTTCTACTAATAGGTTATGGCTATGCAATAAACCCTAGCTAATCCTCTCTATTCCGACAAAACCACTACTTTTCCCTATGAGAGACAGCCCAACATTTACCACCTTAGTCCCCATGCCCAGGGAATAGGGGCGCTGACTCATCATTAGCTTCTCAAGCTGATTATGGGCGTTGAGATATTAGAAGAGGAGTGGGGGGGGGAGAGCAAATTGACAATCCTCTGATGCTGTGTCTTCGCTGCCTCCAGAAGGGAATTCGCGGACCTCAGAGGTTTGAGCAGGTCTGCCCAGCTTGCTTGTTGAGTAGATACACCAAGGCTGATCATTCTGCAATATACAATTCTCAAAACAAATTTTAGTATCAAGATAGTTTTTTTTTTTTAGAAGAGGGCTGACATTTATTAAGAAATGTTGGTTCTAACTGCTTTCTATTTTTCCCTCTTTTATTGGATATAATATTTACATTTCAAATTTTATCCACTTACCATATTTCCCCCACCACCCAGGAACCCCTTATCCCATCCCCCCTCCTCCTGCCTCTATGAAGGTGTTTACCCACCTACCCCCAGCCTCCCTCCCCACCCTCAGATCCCCCCCCCTCAGTGCTCAGCCTTTCAGGGTACTAATTATCTTGTCTCCCCACCTATGCCCAACAGGGCCATCCTCCCCCACATATTACAGCTGGAGTCATGTGTCTCTCCCTATGTGCTCCTAGGCTGGTGGTTTAGACCCTGGGGAGCTCTGGCTGGTTGGTATTGTTGCTTTCCTCACGGGGCCACCAGCTCTTACGGTTCATGGTTCCTTCAATTTACTCTCTAACTCCTCCATTGGGAACTTTGATCAGATTAATGGATAGCTGTGGGTATCTGTCTCTGGGTATGTCCGACTCTGAGAGACCTCTAAGGAGACAGCCTTATCCAGCTGCTGTCAGCTTTCCCATCCTGACATCCCTATCAGAGTCTATTTTTGGTTGACTTGCCTATGGAATGAATACCCAGACGCAATGGTCTCCCTACAACCCCCCCTTCAGATTCTGACCCACACTTTGTCTCCATATTTGCTCCCTTGGTTATTTAGTTACTCCTCCTAAGAAAGACCGTAGGCATCCTCACTTGTTCTTTTCTTCTTCATGAGCTTCATGTCGTCTGGTAGTTGAATCTTTGTTGTTTCAAATTTTTGGGGCTAATCTCCGCTTATCAGTGAGTAAATACCATGTGTGTTTCTTTTGTGATTGGGTTACCTCACTCAGATGATATTTTCTAGTTCCATCCATTTACCTAAGAATTTCTCGAATTCATTATTTTTAATAGCTGCGTAATATTCCATTGTGTAAATGTACCACATTTTTTGTATCCATTCCTCTGTTGAAAGGCATCTGGGTTCTTTCCAGCTTCTGGCTATTATAAATAGGGCTGCTATGAACATAGTGGAGCATATGTCTTTGTTATTTGTTGAGGCATTTTCTGGGTATATACCCAGAAGTGGTATAGCTGGGTCCTCAGGTAGTGCTATGTCCAATTTTCTGAGGAACCGCCAGACTGACTTCCAAAGTGGTTGTACCAGCTTGCAACCCCACCAAACAATGCAGGAGTGTTCCTCTTTCTTCAATCCTCGCCAAGCATCTACTATCACCTGAGTTTTTGGATCTTAGCCATTCTGACTGGTGTGAGGTGGTATCTCAGTGTTGTTTTGATTTGCATTTCCCTGATGACTAAGGATGTTGAGCATTTCTTGAGGTGCTTCTCGCCATTTCGAGTTTCCTCAGTTGAGAATTCTTTGTTTAGCTCTGTACCCCATTTTTAATGGGGTTATTTTGTTGTTTGGCGTCTAATTTCTTGAGTTCTTTGTAATATTCGATATTAGCCCCCTATCAGATGTAGATTGGTAATGATCTTTTCCCAATCTGTTGGTTGACCGTTTTGTCTTGTTGACAGTGTCCTTTGCCTTACAGAAGCTTTGCAATTTGATGAGGTCCCATTTGTCGATTCTTGATCTTAGAGCATAAGCATTGGTGTTCTGTTCAGGAACTTTTCCCCTGTGCCTAGGTATTCGAGGGTCTTCCCCAACTTCTCTTCTAATATTTTCAGTGTACCTGGCTTTATGTGAAGGTCCTTTATCCACTTGGAGTTGAGCTTTGTGCAAGGGATAAGAATGGATTAATTTGGATTCTTCTACATGTTGACCTCCAGTTGAGCCAGCACCACTTGTTGAAAATGCTGTCCTTTTTCCACTGGATGAATTTAGCTCCCTTGTCAAATATCAAGTGACCATAGGTATGCGGGTTCATTTCTGGGTCTTCAATTCTGTTCCATTGATCGTCCTTTCTGTCTCTGTACCAATACCAAGCAGTTTTTATCACTACTGCTCTGTAGTACAGTTTGAGGTCCGGAATGGTGATTCCCCCAGAGGTTCTTTTATTGTTGAGAATAGTTCTCGCTATCCTAGGTTTTTTGTTATTCCAAATGAATTTGTAAATTGCTCTTTCTATCTCTATGAAGAATTGATTTGGAATTTTGATGGGTATTGCATTGAATCTGTAGATTGCTTTTGGCAGGATAGCCATTTTTACTAAATTAATCCTGCCAATCCAGGAGCATGGGAGATCTTTCCATCTTCTGAGATCTTCTTCAATTTCTTTCTTCAGAGACTTGAAGTTCTTGTCATACAGATCTTTCACTTGCTTTGTTAGATTCACTCCAAGATAATTTATTTTATTCGTGGCTATTGTGAAGGGTGTCATTTCCCTGATTTCTTTCTCTGCCTGTTTATCCTTTGAGTAGAGGAAGGCTACTGATTTGTTTGAGTTGATTTTATATCCAGCCACATTGCTAAAGTTGTTTATCAGGTTTAGGAGTTCTCTGGTGGAAGTTTTAGGTTCACTTAAGTATACTATCATATCATCTGCAAATAGTGAAATTTTGACTTCTTCCTTTCCTATCTGTATCCCTTTGACTTCCTTTTGTTGTCTAATTGCTCTAGCTAAGACTTCCAGTACTATATTGAATAGGTAAGGTGAGAGTGGGCAGCCTTGCCTAGTCCCTGATCTTAGTGGGATTGCTTCAAGTTTCTCTCCATTTAGTTTGATGTTGGCTACTGGCTTGCTGTATATTGCTTTTACTATGTTTAGATATGGGCCTTGTATTCCTGATCTTTCCAAGACTTTTAACATGAAGGGATGTTGAATTTTGTCAAATGCTTTCTCAGCATCTAGTGATATGACCATGTGGTTTTTCTCTTTGAGTTTATTTATGTAGTGGATTACATTGATGGATTTCCGAATATTGAACCATCCCTGCATTCCTGGGATAAAGCCTACTTGATCTTGATGGATAATTGTTTTGATGTGTTGTTGGATTCGGTTTGCGAGAATTTTATTGAGTATTTTTGCATCAATATTCATAAGAGAGATTGGTCTGTAGTTCTCTTTCTTTGTTGGGTCTTTCTGTGGTTTAGGTATGAGTGTAATGGTAGCTTCATAGAATGAATTGGGTAGTGTTCCTTCTGTTTCTATTCGATGGAATAACTTGAAGAGGATTGGTATTAGGTCTTCCTTGAAGGTCTGAAAGAATTCTGCACTGAAACCATCTGGCCCCGGACATTTTTTGGTGGGAAGATTTTTAATGACTGTGTCTATTTCTTTAGGCGTTATGGGACTGTTTAGGTGGTTTATCTGCTCCTCGTTTAACTTTGGTACCTGGTATCTATCTAGAAAATTGTCCATTTCCTCCAGATTTTCCAATTTTGTTGAGTATAGGCCTTTGTAGTAGGATCTGATAATTTTTTTAATTTCCTCTGTTTCTGTTGTTATGTCTCCCTTTTCAGTTCTGATTTTATTAATTTGAATGCTGTCTCTGCGCCCTTTGGTTAGTCTGGCTAAGGGTTTGTCTATCTTGTTGATTTTCTCAAAGAACCAGCTCCTGGTTTTGTTGATATTTTGTATAGTTCTTTTTGTTTCGACTTGGTTGATTTCAGCCCTGAGTTTGATTATTTCCTGCCGTCTACTCCTCTTGGGTATACTAGCTTCTTTTTGTTCTAATGCTTTCAGGTTTGCTGTCAAGTTGTTGATGTATGCTCTTTCCACTTTCTTTTTGTGAGCACTTAGAGCTATGATTTTTCCTCTTAGTACTGCTTTCAATGAGTCCCACATGTTTTGATATGATGTGTCCTCATTTTCATTTAAATCTAAAAAGTCTTTAATTTCTTTCTTAATTTCTTCCTTGACCAAGTTATCATTGAGTAGAGCATTGTTCAGTTGCCAAGTGTATGTCGGTTTTCTGATGTTTTTGTCCATGTCAAAGACAAGTCTTAATCCATGGTGGTCTGATAAGGTACTGGGATTATTTCAATCTTTTTGTATCTGTTGAGGCCTGTTTTGTGACCAATTATATGGTCTATTTTCGAGAAGGTACCATGAGGTGCTGAGAAGAAGGTGTATTCTTTTGTTTTAGGATGAAATGTTCTATAGATGTCAGTTAAGTCCAATTGGTTCATAACTTCTGTTAGTTTCATTGTGTCTCGATTTAGTTTCTGTTTCCATGATCTGTCCATAGCTGAGAGTGGGGTGTTGAAATCTCCCACTATTATTGTGTAGGGTGCAATGTATGCTTTAAGTTTTAGTAAAGTGTCTTTTATGTATGTGGGTGCCCTTACATTGGGGCATAGATGTTGAGAATTGCAAGTTCCTCTTGGTACATTTTTCCTTTGATGAATATGAAGTGTCCTTCTTTATCTTTTTTGATTACTTCTGGTTGAAAACTGATTTTATTTGATATTAGAATCGCTACTCCAGCTTGTTTCTTGGGACCATTTGCTTGGTAGATTGTTTTCCAACCTTTTACTCTGAGGTAGTGTCTGTCCTTTCCACAGAGGTGCGTTTCCTGAATGCAGCAAAATGTTGGGTCCTGTTTACGTATCCAGTCTGATAGTCTATGTCTTTTTACTGGAGAATTGAGTCCATTGATATTAAGAGATATTAAGGAAAAATGAGTGTTGTTTCCTGTTATTTTTGTTATTGGCAGTGGAGATATGTTTGTGTAGCTACCTTCTTTTTACGGTTTTTGGAAGATTACTTTCCTGCTTTTTCCAGGTTGTAGTTTCCCTCCTTGTGATGGAGTTTTCCACCAATTATCCTTTGAAGTGCTGGGTTTGTGTTGAGATACTGTGTAAATTTGGATTTGTCATGGAATATTTTGGTTTCTCCATCAATAATGATTGACAGTTTTGCTGGGTATAGTAGTCTGGGCTGACATTTATGTTCTTTTAGGGTCTGTATGATATCAGTCCAGGATCTTCTGGCTTTTATGGTCTCTGGTGAGAAGTCTGGTGTAATTCTTATAGGTCTGCCTTTATATGTTACTTTGCCTTTTTCCCTTACTGCTTTTAGTATTTTTTCTTTGTTTTGTACATTTGATGTTTTGACTATTATGTGGCGGGAAGTATTTCTTTTCTGGTCTAAACTATTTGGAGTTCTGTAGGCTTCTTGTATATTTATGGACATCTCTTTCTTTAGGTTAGGGAAGTTTTCCTCTATAATTTGTTGAGAATATTTACTGGTCCTTTAAGTTGGGAGTCTTCCCCCTCATCTATTCCTATTATCCTTAGGTTTGGCCTTCTCATTGTGTCTTGGATTTCTTGTATATTTTGGGTTAGTAGCTTTTTGTATTTTGCATTTTCTTTGACAGTTGTGTCAATGTTTTCCATGGTATCTTCTGCACATGAGATTCTCTCTTCCATCTCTTGTATTCTGTTGGTAATACTTGTGTCTATGACTCTTGATCGTTTTTTTAAGTTTTCTATCTCCAGGGTGTTCTCCCTTTGTGATTTCTTTATTGTTTCTACTTCCATTTTTAGATCCTGCATGGTTTTGTTTAATTCCTTCTCCTGTTTGGTTGCATTTTCTTGCAATTCCTTAAGGGATTTTTGTGTTTCCTCTCTAAGGGTTTCTATCTGTTCTTTGAGAGTGTTATTTATGTCTTTCTTAAAGTCCTCTATCATCATCATGAGAAGTGATTTTAATTCTGAATCCTGCTTTTCTGGTGTGATGGGGTGTTCAGGGCTTGCTATGATGGGGGAACTGGGTTCTGATGATGCCATGTAACTTTGGTTTCTGTTGCTTACGTTCTTGGCGCCTGCCTTTTGCCATCTGGTTAATTCTAGTGCTACCTGTACTTCTGTCTCTGATTGAAGCCTGTCTTTCCAGTTGTCTCGCTTGTTGTGTTTGGTCTTCTAGGAGTCCAGATGTCTTTGTGATTTTTTTCCAGCTGCCCTGATTACAGTGGTATCTCTAGGATGCCTCAGGATATGGTGCCTCCAAGGTAGCAGTCCAGCTAGATGTCTGCTGTTCTGGGTGCAGTGTCTCCTCTTGGATATCTCAGGGTATGTTGTCTGACACTCTGAGTTCAGTTGTTCCTCTGTGGCTCTGGGTTGAGCGGACCTTCCAGTATGTCTCAGGTGGAATCGGGGTCCACACAACTGCAGACCTGGTAGAGGTCTGGTCTGGGACTCAGACCTCGGGAGATGGGCAGAAGGGGGGTGCTAGCGCTGGGGCAGGGGCGCGGGGGAGGGGGCGGGGATGGGTATCTGCTGGATTCTGAGTGTGCACTCAGGGCAGCCAAGCTGAGCTCAGGGTAGTAATGTGGGTTTTTTCCTACCTAAAGCTGGTTGTGGGATCTGTGGATCCCCCAGAATGTGTCTGGCGGATCGGGG
>NC_133429.1:5755292-5833504 GCF_011762505.2 Arvicanthis niloticus | reverse complement strand
ACCTCATATCTTCTTTGTTGATTAATGGCTCAAGGGTGTACCCTCCTGTAGCTACGGCACTACAGTTTCCATCGTTAATCACGACAATGTCCAATAGAGTCCCTACACACTAGGACAATCTGATATAGGCATTTTCTCAACTAAGCATCCTCTTCTCACCATCTTCTTAGGCATTTTTCTATTTCTTTAATGAATCACCAGGAGTAAGGCAACTTACAGAAGTAAATATTTATTTGGGACATAGAGATGTAAAGAGATTACATCCTTCAGAGTCATGAGAGAGGAGCATAGCTGCAGGAAGGAAGGACAACCAACAGGAATCAGAGACCTGGTGGCTATCATCTTAGGCAGCAAACATGAAGCACAGAGAGGACACAGCCAATAGCACCTGGCCTCTGTAACTTTAAAATCTAACAATGGCAATACTTCCTCTAGGAAAGCCAACCACTTATAAACCACCCAAAAAGGTCCTAACACCAAGATGGTATATCATTATTAGTCGAATGCCTGCAATTAAACCATCACCAATGAAAGTCGTACCTCCTCCCCACACCGTTCAAAAAAATCACAGATTTGAAAAACTTTTTGAAACGTTAATTTGATTCACTCACAGGTATTCTGGCAGCATATCAGTTCTAAAATGTTACTTGCTTACTAGTTCCTCCATTCTTTGCAATAGCTATGAAATTTTAACTCTGTTGATCTAAGTTGCCAAAAGGTTCTCCATTTAGACACAGACTTCATTTCACAGGTTCATATCTGCTTGTAGTACCTGCTATTTTCTTCATCATTTAGATTTTAATTTTTATTGATTTCCAATTTCGTAAACTATTTAAAATGACAGATCTGTTTTTGCCTTTTGGTGTTACAGATGTCTCTTATGCAAATCATTGATTGACAAACAATGTAGACGTTTTGGGAGATGATGACAGTACAATTTGTAATGATATTCAAAAGAGATCTGATGACATAAAGATGTCATTAAATACTGCTGGTAAGTCACCTGTTATGAAAAGGCCCTAGATGACCACAGTGGGAAAACCTCAAATGCTATTAATGAAGAATTAAAGATTCCTCGCTCTTTCTCAGGAGGAAGGTCCTACTGTCAAGGGACGTTTTAATTTATCATCAACATGAATGTACGGATGATAAACTTCCCTGATTTCATAAATTTGTAAATATCAGAGCAGCATAGGGGCTATCATGATATTAGAGTATGGGAAAAAGTTTTTTTAAACAACACTTTACTTAAATTATATATGAATATATGTATATATACATATGTATACATACAGAAACACACACTTATACACACACATTTATATATATGTAATATATATACATACATATACATAGATATAATATTAAATGCATTACAATCCATGAATGTATGTCAGAGGGACTCCTTATTTAGCCCTGTAAGACTTTCAGAATATTACCTGCTATATTTCTCACTTTTCCTTCATGGTCCACAAGTCTTGTAGATACTTGGATATAAATTTTTTTTAAAAAATCACTTAAAGAATTACTGATTTCAAATCCATCAAATGTACTACAAGACTGATGCATGTGCCACCAACTTTGCTATCCTTGTGTAAAAACACTAATTATTGCTTAATTTACTTGAGAAATAATCTTGCCAGATGCTTAGGATTTGCTGTAAATATTAAGCTGCACAGGATCCATTAAACACATATGTGAAGAGTAATAAAGATGCTAAATAAAACATACCGATTTTACAGGTAACACCATTCAAAAGAAGATATACTGTTAACTCAAGTAAATTTTTGTGTAGAGTTCAGAAAGTGCACTGAAAAAGTAGTCTTACCTGAAAGTGGGTGATCTATCATCTGAGAATGTTGGTCTAACAAAGACAGTTTATGTTTTATTTAGGATGGGACTATGGAAAAAACTTCAAACATATAATGTTCCACAAAGGAACTATTTGTTCCAAATAGTTTCACTCACTATACCTCTTCTTCTGTTGTGTATTAGATATATTTACCTATTATAATAAATTTTATTAAAGTGTGTTATTGCTTAGATTTCAAATGTGCCTGATTCATGATTCTCCATGGTCTTTGGAAAATGGAAATGTTCAAAAGAACATTTCATATTCTCTTCTACCTCTGTTGCTCAGGCACCTGTATTCATATACAGATCCACTAAAATCAATTATTATTTCTTTCCCAAACTACAATCAAAATGACATTCTAAGAACTGCTCACGAAATGAACATGGGAGGTTTGTCTGACCAAATTCTTCTAGATTCTCACCATAAAACAGTCCCCATTGCTCAGAATCAACTGTGTAGTAGTACAATAAAATCAGACTCGCTCCGTGGCATAAGAGCAACAATTTAAAAAAAAATAATATGTTTCCGTCCAGACGGTAGTGGCACACGCTTTAATCCCAGCACTTGGGAGGCAGAGGCAGGCGGTTTCTGAGTTGAGGCAGCCTGGTATACAGAATGAGTCCAGACAGCCAGGCTACACAGAGAAACCCTGTCTCAGGAAAAACCAAAAAAAAAAAAAAAAAGTGAATTATTTCCTTTTTTTGTGAATAGGTACTGTAGATAATTATTTCATTAGGAAAAACAGGTCATTATTTGAGGGCTCAGGGTATCATCATACAAACATTTCTGATGTCAGGAGATTGAAGCTACTGAAGTTGTTTCACCTAATTGAGAAGCAGAGGACGATGAATGTTCATATTCAGTGAGCTGCTTCTTTATACATTCCAGGAAGCTTGCCTAAGGAACAGTACAGCCCAGTTACAGTGTTACTTTACCCACATCAGTTACTTAAGCATAGAAACTAATGACATTAAATACTCCCTCAGAGTTGTGCCCAGGATCCTTTGTCATAAATAGTTCTAAATAAAATTCCATTGACAATCAACATTAATCTCACACATGATAAAATTAGAGTTGAATCACAATTTAAAGAATAGAGGAAATGGTCTGAAACGAAAGGTCAGTGTCTAAAGCAATTGAGATACAGACTTTGTGACATGAATTTGGTTCATTAAAACTTACATTATAAAACAAACAAAACTAGGTATTGTACCACAATCATGTGTAAAGCTAGCAGTTTCTACTTGGAGATGAAATTTGCAGATTGGAATGAACATGTGTTCTGTAGTGACCAAAAGAGATCCTGTGTCAAAAAGAGATGGGAAAAAGACCACAACTTGACTCTGTCCTCTAATATACATAAGCTCAAAACTCTATATTTCCAGTCAGCTATGTATCTTAAGATGCATGCGTTCATGCTTGCACACACACACACACACACACACACACACACACAGAAGATACACATTTGCACATGCATCACATATACTCAGAAACCCACATAGGTATACAGTATATTTGATGTAGTGTGTCTCCTCTTAAACTAAGACCCCCTATCCTCAATGCCAAGCATTTTTTATTCATGGTTTGTGTTTTCTAATAAAAGTCTGTGATTCAAATTTGAGATATGAAATCATAGAAAAATCCCTCATAAAGAAATTCATAAATACCACATTAATTATTTCTAGGACCCTCCTGCACTCCCATTAACACATATTTGAAATGTTTCATTTATCATTATTATTTTAAATTTTTATTGAAAGTAGAATTAAAGCACTGTGAACTTTTTTTTCCTCCCTTTAGCTGTTGCATGCACCCCAATCTCAAATTCATTGTTTCAATATTGTTATATAAGTGTGATTATTTGTTTAAGGTTTATTTATAAAAATTGAAACACTTGAGTCCACATTTTGTGTTTATGTATATGGTTTCCAAGGTGAATAGTCTGTATTGAACAGTCCTTTAGACTATCTCTTGTAGAAAAGTTGAATATTGTGCCTACCAACTTTAGTTGCCTGTAATATTTTGACACATAAATTATGAATCATTGTATTAACATTTCATTGATATTGCCATCATTGTGGATTTGCATCCATTTTCTAAGATTTCAAAACACCCTTCAGGTGTTGCTGCCTCTTAGTCTTTGTAACCCCATTTCTGCAATATTCCCTGAGGTATAGACACTGGTGCTATGACATACATGTATTCTTTGGTGCAGGGTTTTCCCCCAATCCACTGATCTCTTCACTGTCCACTTTTGGTTTTCTATGATGGTCTCGATTTCCTGTACAAAGGAAAGGCTTCTTTGATGAGAGTTGATGACTTCACTTGTATGTGTGTATAAGAATAAAATTTAGAATGCTGCTGTAAGGAATTGAGCTGGATCTAGTAATTAGTCTCATACATTTTCATGTCCATGACCTCACTAGTTCCTAAATCCAACTAGATTTCTGCTGCTAGCCATCATTTCTTTCAATCTCTTTGAGAGTAATCCTTCCAGATATTAAAATATTTTAAATTACTTTCCCCCAAATATGGATGTTTGTCATAGCCATTGGTTTTCTCTCAGGAGTGTTGGGTTTAATGTCTGTTGCCAAATAAATCTTACAGGGATGACTCTGAATTCAACTGATTCTAGCAGGATATGACTTAGAAGCCTCTAGCTTGAAGTTGAGTTTCTCTGATACATAAAACAGTAGGCAAGTTGACATGTTAGGGAAGTAATTAATAGTTGTACCTATCCTCTGCAACACTTATGAAGTATGTCAATAACCAGTAGGGAAAGCTATCAGAAGAGGTTGCAGTAAGTGACACTTACATGTCAGTAATATCCAAGAGGTCTTATTAGACTAAAGTTTATCTACCACATAATTGAACAGAGTTCTAGGTCTTTCATTTGATTTTTCAGAAAAAAGAATTCTGTTATTGTATAGAGTCCTCTAAAGTTCAGTAATTTAGGCCTTATTATTTGTCTCTAGGATTATCCCGTGCAGGACTGTTGACTTAACCAAGTCACATATTTTCACTCCTCTCTGACAAGAGAAATTCATTTTCCTAGTATATTATAAAGTAAATGAAATGTAAATATAGTATGAAGTTCCTTCCTTTTTGGCTACTTTCCTTTCGACTTTCCAAGTCTTCAATTCACCTTAATTAACTATAGTCTGTAATATTAAATGTTGAAATATCTAGTAATAAAATGTGCATATATATTAGATGTAATACCATAATAATTTAAGTGAAAAAAAGTTTTTACCACGAACTTCCTTGTTTCTACCATTCCTTGTAAATCATTTCCTGACCATTTGTGTCATGGACCACTCAGTCCACACTTGGGGGCCAAAATGTCAGGGACTGCTCTATTAATGTTGGAAGCCACACTGCCAAAGGCCTTGGGGGCTAAATTGTCAGAGCCTGCACTGCCCCAAGCTGCTGCAGTCCAGGGGTCAGGGTTTAGCAAGAGAGAGAAAGGACGGACGTGAAGAATGGAGACCAGATAGAGTGTAATTCAATCCTATTTATTCTTCAGTCTCTCTTCTCTCCAAGTCCCTAGTTCCTAGTACCAAGTCACAGGTCCGGGGCTTCAACACTAAGTCTCAAGTCCTAATCCTCTTCCAAGTTGCTAGTCTCTTTCCCAGTTCCAAGTTTTGAGTACTCTCTTCTGTCTGCCTCTCGTCCTTTATATCTCACTTCTAAGTCACACCTTTAATCAAGTCTTTAAATCAAGCCTTTAAGTCCTGCCTCTAAATCACACCTTTAAGTAACACCTTTAAGGTTGGGGTGGGGTTGCAAGCTGGTACAACCACTCTGGAAGTCAGGTCCGGTGGTTCCTCAGAAAATTGGACATAGCACTACCTGAGGACCCAGCTATACCACTCCTGGGCATATACCCAGAAAATGCTCCAAACAAATAACAAAGACATATGCTCCACTATGTTCATAGCAGCCTTATTATAATAGCCAGAAGCTGGAAAGAACCCAGATGCCCTTCAACAGAGGAATGGATACAAAAAATGTGGTACATTTAAACAATGGAATATTACTCAGCTATTAAAAATAATGAATTCGAGAAATTCTTAGGTAAATGGATGGAACTAGAAAATATCATCCTGAGTGAGGTAACCCAATCACAAAAGAACACACATGGTATTTACTCACTGATAAGCAGAGATTAGCCCAAAATTTGAAACAACAATGATTCAACTACCAGACGACATGAAGCTCATGAAGAAGAAAGAACAAGTGAGGATGCCTAGGTCTTTCTTAGAAGGAGTAACTAAATACCCAAGGGAGCAAATATGGAGACAAAGTGTGGGATAGAATCTGAAGGGGGGTTGTATGGAGGACCATTCCACCTGGGTATTCATTCCACGGGCAGTCACCAAAAAATAGACGCTGAAATGGATGTCAGGATGGGAAAGCTGACAGCAGCCTGGTAAGGCTGTCTCCTTAGAGGTCCCCCAGAGTCTGACATACCCAGAGACAGATACTCGCAGCTATCCATTAATCTGATCAAAGGTTCCCAATGGAGGAGTTAGAGAGTAAACTGAAGGAGCCTTAAGGGCTGGTGGCCCCATGAAGAGAGCAACAAACACCAAACAGCCAGAGCTCCCCAGGGTCTTAAACCACCAGCCTAGGAGCACATATGGAGAGACACATGACTCCAGCTGTATATGTAGGGGAGGATGGCCTTGTTGGGCATAGGTGGGAGACAAGGTCATTGGTACCTTGAAGGCTGAGCACTGAGGGGGGATTTGAGGGTGGGGAGGGGGCTGGGGGTGCATGGGTAAACACCTTCATAGAAGCAGGAGGAGGGGGGATGGGATAAGGGGTTCCTGGGTGGGGGGGGAAATGCGGTAAGGGGATAAAATTTGAAATATAAATATTATATCCAATAAAAGAGGGGGGAAAAAGAAAAGCAGTTAGAACCAACATTCTTAATAAAATGTCATCCCTCTTTAAAAAAACTATCTTGATACTAAAATTTGTTTTGAGAATTGTATATTGCAGAATGATCAGCCTTGGTGTATCTACTCAACAAGCAAGCTGGGCAGACCTGCTCAAACCTCTGAGGTCCGGGAATTCCATCTGGAGGCAGTGAAGACACAGCATCAGAGGATTGTCAATTTGCTCTTCCCCCCACACCTCTTCTAATATCTCAACGCCTATAATCAGCTTGAAGAAGCTGATGAACAGTCAGCGCCCCTATTCCCTGGGCTTGGGGACTAAGGTGGTAAATGTTGGATTGTCTTTCTAGGGAAAAGTAGTGGTTTTGTGGGAATAGAGAGGATTAGATAGGGTTAATTGCATAGCCATACCTATTAGTAGAAATCTGTATAATTAGTAGCAAGATGAAGATACAAATTCTAAATGGCACAATTTACTTTGATTACAAATTTTTAAGGTTTTCATTGGCATGAGCTTCTTAGTGATATAAGAGTGAGATAAATATTGTTACTCTCATAGGCATTGTACCAGTATAACACATTTAGGAATACAAAGCTTAGACCCAGTCCATCTTTAACTTTTTTTAACTGATTGAGAAGGTCAGCATGTGAGTTAAGAGACTATAGCAAATTCATGGCTTGGAAATGGTGAGGTTTGTACACAGAAGATAGTGAGTATTCAATATCTGATGCTGAACTTTTTAAACTGTAGAAACTTCTGGGTTTTTTTTGTGTGTGTGTGTTTTTTAGATCTGATTGTGACTGTTGTTTACTTTTTAATTCATAAGGAATCTTTAACTCATTTTCATTTTTAAATGATTTTTAATTATTTATTTCTCAATCATTTTATTTATTTATATTTCAAATGATATTTCTTCCCAGTTACCCCCTCTACAGCAACCCCCATCCCATCCCCAATTCCCCCTTCTGCTTGCTTCTATGAGGGTTCTTATCTACCATTTTATCCAACCCTGCCTCACTGCTCAAGCATAACCCTGTTGGGGCATTGGGCCTCCACAGGACAAAGGACCTCCCCTCATATTGATGTCAGATAAGGCCATCCTCTGCTACATATGTGTCTAGTGTCATGGCTTCCTCTATGTATACTTGTCGGGTAAGTGGTTTAGTCCCTGGAATCTCAAGGAGGTCCAGTTAGTTAATATTGTTCTTCCTGTGGGGTTGCAAGCCCCTTTGGATCTTTCAGTCCTTCCACAGTAGAACGCAATAACTGAAAGACATTTAAAGACCTTTGGAAAACTTCCATTTTCCTTCAGCCTCTCTGTCAACCTCATCAGACCTGTAGATCTTGACCATAAAGACCTATAGATTTTTACCATACATACCTGCTTGTCTGCAATCATACAGATTCAGGATACTCATCAGAGGCCTGCCACATCTGGACCATTGTAGTTGACCACTTCTCAGTACCTACTACAACAGGAACATCAATGGACCAAGACTGAACAGATGGCTAAAAGATCTCAACCCAATCAACAAAAGCCTGAGCAATATGACACATCCAAAGTAAAGTTACCCCCACTATATCAGGAACTGGATATCCTAACATGAAAACACACAAAAAAAAATGACCATAAGTTCAATTTTATAAAGATGATAGAGACCTTAAAATAGTAAAGATATACATCCACTAGAGAAATAAAGAATGGAGGATTTAGAAGAAGGACTGAAGGAGTTGACGGTGTTTACAACCCTATAGCTAGAACAATATCAACTAACTGGACCACCCAAAGATCCCAGGGTCCAAACCCCCAATCAAAGAGTATAGGGGGAGGACAGATGGCCCAAACTGCATATGTAGCAGAGGATTGACTTATCTGGCATCAATGGGAGAGGAGACCCTTGGTACTGTAGAAGAATAGGAGAATGCTTGAGCAGTAAGTTGGGAGTGTAGAGGTGAGTACCCACATTGAAGTAAGAATAGAAATGACAGGTATTGTGGATGAGAAACTGGGAAGGGTGAAAAGTTTGAAATGAAAATAAATAAAATAACCCACCAACAACACAAGAAAATACAAATATCTGAAAGTCTTTAAAGAGGAAACAAATTCCTTAAAGATATCCAGTAAAATATAGTTAAACAAATGAAGGAAATAAAATTGTGCAAGACCTTAATGTGCAAATTGAAGCAATTATTTAAAAAGCCACAAACTGAGGGATTCTTCAATGTGGAAAACCTAGGAAAGAGAACAGCAACTAAATATGCAAACATCACCAATAGATCCAGGAAATGGGAGAGAGACTCTGAAGCATAGAAGACACAATATAAGAAATAGATTATAGGAATGGATACAAATATGTGGTACATTTACACAATGGAGTATTACTCAGCTATTAAAAACAATGAATTCAAGAAATTCTTAGGTAAATGGATAGAACTAGAAAATATCATCCTGAGTAAGGTAACACAATCACAAAAGAAAACATGGTATTTACTCATAAGCAGATATTAGCCCAAAAGCTTGAAATAGCCAAGATTCAACTCACAGAACACATGAAGCTCATGAAGGAGGAAGACCAAGTGTGGGTGCCTTGGTCCTACTTAGAAGGGGTAACGAAATACTCAAGGGAGCAAATATGAAGACAAAGTGTGGGACAGAAACTGAAGGAGGTGTCATCTGGAGACCATTCCACCTTGTTATCCATCCCATGTTCATTCACCAAAGGTAGACACTGATTGGATGTCAGGAAGTGCATGCTGACAAGAGCCTGATATAGCTGTCTCCTTAGAGGTCTGCCAGAGTCTGACATATTCAGAGGCAGATGCTCACAGCTAACCATTGAACTGGTGAAGAGGTTTCCAATGGAGAAGTTAGAAGACTGAAGGAGCTGAAAGAGTTTGTGGCCCGATGAGAAAAGCAACAATACCAACCAACAAAAGCTCCCAGTGTCTAAACCACCAGCCTGGGAGCACATAGGGGGGAGGGACCGATGACTCCAGCTGTATATGTAGGGGAGTATGGCCTTGTTGAGCATATATGGGAGAGGAGATCCTTGGTCCCATGAAGGCTGGACACCAAGTGTTGGGAAATTTGAGGGTGGAGAGTTGGGAGGGTAGGTGGGAGCACATCATCATAGAAGCAGGAGGAGAAGGGATGGGATAGGGGGTTCCTGGGTGGGTGGGGAATAGGGTAAGGGGATAAAATCTGAAATGTAAATATAAATCCAATAAAAAGAAATATATTATCAGTAAAAGACATGTTAAATCTAAAATTCCTGACACAAATCACCCAGGAAAACTGGAATACCATAAAAAAAAAACCTAAGTTAACAATAATTGGAATAGCAGAAGAAAAATCCAAGCTCCCTGAGCCAGAAAATATTTTTTAAAAAAATTTTTAAAAATACAAACCCTAAAGTAATGCCTATAAACATATGAGAAGCTTAGAGAACTCAAATTATACTGGACCATAAGAAGTAAATCATCCCATCACAAATAATGAAAACAAAATCTACAGTAAAAGGATTAAAAGAAGCAAAGGGAAAAGGGTAGGCAAGATATAAAGTCGGATCTATCAGAATTGCGACAGACTTCTCAACAGAGACTATAAAATCTAAAAGGGCCTGGCCACATATCTTTCAATCTCTAAAAAAACCCACAAGTTGAGAAGTTAAAATGCAACACCAGACAAAAATCTTAATCACCATACATGGAAAAAACAATATATTTCAAGACAAATTCTAATTCAAACAATATCTATTCACAAATCAAGTCCTAGAAAAAATTCTAGAAGGAAATTTCAACACCAGGATGATAATTATATCTAAGAAAACATAGGAAATAAGAAAAATTCAATCCAGCAAAAACACGGAAAGCACACACAAATCCATACACATGCACACACACACACACACAATCACCAACATCAAAATAACAGGAAAAATGACAATCACTGGTCATTAATATCTCTCAACATCAATGGACTCATTTCCCCAGTAATAAGAAATATGCTAACAGAATGGATGCAAAAGTAGAATTTATCATTCTGGTCCATACAAGAAACACACCTCGACCATAAAGATAGACTTCAGAGTAAAGGGCTAAAAAAAATTCCAGGCAAACAGATACAAGAAACAAGCTGGGGTAGCCATTGTAATATCTAATACAATAGACTTTCATCCAAAATTTATCAAAAGGCACAGGACAGGACACTTCATACTCATCAAAAAAAATCTAGCACGATGTAGTCTTAATTCTGAATATCTATACCTCAAGACATGGTCACTCACATGTGAAAAGAAACTTTGCTAAAACTTATATTGCACATTGAACGCAACACATTAATACTGGGAGACATCAACAGCCCACTCTCACCCATTTACAGGACATCAAGAGAAAACAATATAGAGACATAATGAAACTAACAGATATCAAATTGACCAAACAAGCATCAATAAGATAAAACACAAAAGAATGTACATTCTTCTCACCAATTCATGGGTCTGTCTCCAAAACTGCCTATATAGTTGTTAATACCAATAATCCCCAAACTATTCCACAAAATAAAACAGAAGAAACACTGGTAACCTCATTCTGTGAGGCCACAGTCACCCAGATACCCAAACCATACAAACTCTCTACAAAGAAGAGAACTCCAGATTGATTTCTGATATGAACATTGATGCAAAACATACTCAATAAGATATTCAAACACAGAATCCAGGAACATATCTAAGACATCATCAATCAAGATCAAGTAGGGATGAAGAGAGTTTAATAGAAAAAAATGAAGAAATCTACCATATAAACAAACTGAATGAAAAAGGTCACACGGTTATCTCATTAGACACTGAAAAAGATTTGATAAAATCCAACACCCCTTCATGTGAAAGGTTTTAGAGAAATCATGAATACAGGGCATAAAGCTGAACATAATCAAAGCAATACTCACCATTGAAGTAAATGGAGAGAAACTTAAATAAATTTATTTACTTAAATAAGTAAATACAGCAAGCAAATACTCACCATTGAAGTAAATGGAGAGAAACTTAAAGCAATACCAGTAAAATCAGGGAATTTTTTTGTCAAGGCTGCCAACTCTCTCCCTATTTGTTCAATATAGTACTTGAAGTTCTAACCAAAACAATAAGAAAACAAATGGAGATCAAGGTGATAAAAACTGGCAAGGATTCTTATGCCCCTTGCCTGGTCCTTTTGCCTGGGGCAGACACCTAGTTGGTCTGCTCTTGTGGAGACACCACATCTTGAGCCTTCCTAGAGGAGCCACTGCACTCAGAGCAGTGGACACTATATCCTGAGCCATTCTAGAGGAGTCACTCCACTCAGACCAGTGAACGCCTAGCTGATCTGCTCCTGTGAAGACACCACATCCTGAGACATCTTAGAAGAATCACTACACTCAGAGCAGCAGGATTTTAGGATCCCAGAGGTGTCCTCAATCCCAGGAGTTCTTCCACCCAGGAGCTTAGGATCACAGAAACACAGAGACATCTGGACTCTGAGGAGTTCTGACACAAGCAAGATAACTGAAAAGACAGACTCCAGTCAGAGACAGTGAGTGCAGGTAACACTAGAGTTAACCAGATAGCTAAAGGCAAGTGCAAGAACAAAAGCAACAGAAACCAAAGTTACTTAGCATCATCAGAACCCAGTTCTCCCACCATAGCAAGCCCTGGCCACCCCATCACACTGGAAAGCAGGATTCAGAAGTAAAATCACTTCTTGTGATGATGATAGAGGACTTTAAGAGGGACATAAGTAACTCCCTTTAAAAAAAAATGTACAGGAGAACACAGGCAAAAAGATAGAAGCCCTTAAAGAGGAAACACAAAAATCCCTTAAAGAATTGCAAGAAAACACAACCAAACAGGTGAACGAATTTTAAAAAACCATCCAGGATCTAAAAATAGAAATAGAAACAATAAAGAAATTTGAAAGGAAGACTACCCTGGAGATAGAAATCCTAGGAAAGAGATCAGGAGTCATAGATGCAAGCATCACCAACAGAATACAAGAGATAGAAGAGGGAATCTAATGTGCAGAAGATACCATGGAAAACATTGACACAACTGTCAAAGAAAATGCAAAAAGCTCCTAATCCAAAACATCCAGGAAATCTAAGACACAATAAAAAGACCAAACCTAAGGATCATAGGTATAGATGAGAGTTAAGATTCCCAACTTAAAGGGCCAATAAATATCTTCAACAAAGTTATAGAAGAAAACTTTCCTACTCTGAAGAATGAGATGCCCATAAACATACAAGATGCCTATAGAACGCCAAATACACTAGACCAGAAAAGAAATACCTCCCATCACATAATAATCAAAACACCAAGTGCACAAAACAAAGAGAGAATATTAAATGCAGTAAGGGATAAGGCAAAGTAACATATAAAGGCAGACCTATAAGAATTACACCAGACTTCTCACCAGAAACTATAAAAGCCAGAAGATCCTGGACTGATATCATACAGATCCTAAGAGAACACAAATGCCAGCCCAGACTACTATACCCAGCAAAACTCTCAATCACTATTGATGGAGAAACTAAGATATTCCATGGCAAAAGCAAATTTACACAATATTTTCCCACAAATCCACCACTTCAAAGGATAATTGATGGAAAACTCCAACATAAGGAGGGAAACTACAACCCAGAAAAAGCAAGTAAGTAATCTTCCAACAAACCCCACCAAAAAGATAGCTACACAAACATAATTCCACCTCTAATAACAAAAATAACAGCAAGCAACAATCAATTTTCCTTAATATCTCTTAATATCAATGGACTCAATTCTCCAATAAAATGACATAGACTATCAGACTGGATACACAAACATGACCCAGAATTTTGCTGCATACAGGAAACACACCTCAGTGACAAAGAAAGACACCACCTCAAAGTAAAAGGATGAAAAACAATTTTCCAATCAAATGGTCCCAAGAAACAACCTGGAGTATCATATAAAATCGACTTTCAATGAAAAGTAATCAAAAAGTTAGGACAGACACTTTATACTTGCACGTGAAAACTGAACAACACTCTACTCAATGATGACTTGTTCAAGGAAGAATTAAAGAAAGAAATTAAAGACTTTTTGGAATTTAATGAAAATGAGGACACATCATACCAAAACATGTGGGACTCCATGAAAGCAGTGTTAAGAGAAAAACTCATAGCTCTGACACATACAAAAAAACTGAAGAGAGCATACATTAATAACTTGAGAGCAGGTTTGTCCCATCAGCCTCTGAAGAACTTGCACCTGGATATATATTCCATCTTCTGAGATCTTTGGTTTCTTTCTTCAGAGACTTGAAGTTCTTGTCATACAGATCTTTCACTTGCTTGGTTAGATTCACTCCAAGATATTTTATTTTATTTGTGGCTATTGTGAAGGGTGTCATTTCCCTAATTTCTTTCTCTACCTGTTTATCCTTTGAATAGAGGAAGGCTACTGATTTGTTTGAGTTGATTTTATATCCAGCCACATTGCTAAAGTTGTTTATCAGGTTTAGGAGTTCTCTGGTGGAAGTTTTAGGTTCACTTAAGTATACTATCATATCATCTGCAAATAGTGAAATTTTGACTTCTTCCTTTCCTATATGTATCCCTTTGACTTTCTTTTGTTGTCTAATTGCTCTAGCTAAGACTTCCAGTACTATATTGAACAGGTAAGGTGAGAGTGGGCAGCCTTGCCTAGTCCCTGATCTTAGTGGGATTGTTTCAAGTTTCTCTCCATTTAGTTTCATGTTGGCTACTGGCTTGCTATATATTGCTTTTACTATGTTTAGATATGGGCCTTGAATTCCTGATCTTTCCAAGACTTTTAACATGAAGGGATGTTGAATTTTGTCAAATGCTTTCTCAGCATCTAGTGATATGACCATGTGGTTTTTTTTCTTTGAGTTTATTTATGTAGTGGATTACATTGATGGATTTCCGAATATTGAACCATCCCTGCATTCCTGGAATAAAGCCTACTTGATCTTGATGGATAATTGTTTTGATGTGTTGTTGGATTCGGTTTGCGAGAATTTTATTGAGTATTTTTGCATCAATATTCATAAGAGAGATTGGTCTGTAGTTCTCTTTCTTTGTTGGGTCTTTCTGTGGTTTAGGTATGAGTGTAATGGTAGCTTCATAGGACGAATTGGGTAGTGTTCCTTCTGTTTCTATTCAATGGAATAACTTGAAGAGGATTGGTATTAGGTCTTCCTTGAAGGTCTGAAAGAATTTTGCACTGAAACCATCTGGCCCCGGACATTTTTTGGTGGGAAGATTTTTAATGACTGTGTCTATTTCTTTAGGCGTTATGCGACTGTTTAGATGGTTTATCTGCTCCTCGTTTAACTTTGGTACCTGGTATCTATCTAGAAAATTGTCCATTTCCTCCAGATTTTCCAATTTTGTTGAGTACATGCCTTTGTAGTAAGATCTGATGATTTTTTTAATTTCCTCTGTTTCTGTTGTTATGTCTCCCTTTTCAGTTCTGATTTTATTAATTTGAATGCTGTCTCTGAACCCTTTGGTTAGTCTGGCTAAGGGTTTGTCTATCTTGTTGATTTTCTCTAAGAACCAGCTCCTGGTTTTGTTGATATTTTGTATAGTTCTTTTTGTTTCAACTTGGTTGATTTCAGCCCTGAGTTTGATTATTTCCTGCCATCTACTCCTCTTGGGTATACTAGCTTCTTTTTGTTCTAATGCTTTCAGGATTGCTGTCAAGTTGTTAATGTATGCTCTTTCCAATTTCTTTTTGTGAGCACTTAGAGCTATGAGTTTTCCTCTTAGTACTGCTTTCAATGAGTCCCACAGGTTTTGATATGATGTGTCCTCATTTTCATTTAAATTTAAGAAGTCTTTAATTTCTTTCTTTATTTCTTCCTTGACCAAGTTATCATTGAGTAGAGCATTGTTCAGTTTCCAAGTGAATGTGGGCTTTCTGTTGTTTTTGTCCATGTCAGACAAGTCTTAGTCCATAGTGGTCTGTTAAGGTACTAGGGATTATTTCAATATTTTTGTATCTGTTGAGGCCTGTTTTGTGACCAATTATGTGGTCTATTTTGGAGAAGGTACCATGAGGTGCTGAGAAGAAGGTATATTCTTTTTTTTAGGATGAAATGTTCTATAGATGTCAGTTAAGTCCAGTTGAGTCATAACTTCTGTTAGTTTCATTGTGTCTCGGTTTAGTTTCTGTTTCCATGATCTGTCCATAGCTGAGAGTGGGGTGTTGAAATCTCCCACTATTATTGTGTAGGGTGCAATGTATGCTTTAAGTTTTAGTAAAGTGTCTTTTATGTATGTGGGTGCCCTTACATTTGGGGCATAGATGTTGAGAATTGCGAGTTCCTCTTGGTACATTTTTCCTTTGATGAATATGAAGTGTCCTTCTTTATCTTTTTTGATTACTTCTGGTTGAAAACTGATTTTATTTGATATTAGAATCACTACTCCAGCTTGTTTCTTGGGACCATTTGCTTGGAAGATTGTTTTCCAACCTTTTACTCTGAGGAAGTGTCTGTCTTTTCCACAGAGGTGCATTTCCTGAATGCAGCAAAATGTTGGGTCCTGTTTATGTATCCAGTCTGATAGTCTATGTCTTTTTACTGGAGAAATGAGTCCATTGATATTAAGAGATATTAAAGAAAAATGAGTGTTGTTTCCTGTTATTTTTGTTATTGGCAGTGGAGATATGTTTGTGTAGCTACCTTCTTTTGGGGTTTTTGGAAGATTACTTTATTGCTTTTTCTAGGTTGTAGTTTCCCTCCTTGTGATGGAGTTTTCCACCAATTATCCTTTGAAGTTCTGGATTTGTGTTAAGATACTGTGTAAATTTGGATTTGTCATGGAATATTTTGGTTTCTCTATCAAGAATGATTGACAGTTTTGCTGGGTATAATAGTCTGGGCTGGCATTTATGTTCTTTTAGGGTCTGTATGATATTGGTCCAGGATTTTCTGGCTTTTATGGTCTCTGGTGAGAAGTCTGGTGTAATTCTTATAGGTCTGCCTTTATACGTTACTTTACCTTTTTCCCTTACTGCTTTTAGTATTTTTTCTTTGTTTTGTACATTTGATGTTTTGACTATTATATGGCGGGAAGTATTTCTTTTCTGGTCTAAACTATTTGGAGTTCTGTAGGCTTCTTGTATATTTATGGACATCTCTTTCTTTAGGTTAGGGAAGTTTTCCTGTATAATTTTGTTGAGGATATTTGCTGGTCCTTTAAGTTGGGAGTCTCCCCCTTCATCCTATTATCCTTATTATCCTATTATTCTTAGGTTTGGCCTTCTCATTGTGTCTTGGATTTCTTGTATATTTTGGGTTAGTAGCTTTTTGTATTTTGCATTTTCTTTGACAGTTGTATCAATGTTTTCCATGGTATCTTCTGCACATGAGATTCTCTCTTCCATCTCTTGTATTCTGTTGGTGATACTTGTGTCTATGACTCCTGATCTTTTTTTTTTAAGTTTTCTATCTCCAGGGTAGTCTCCCTTTGTGATTTCTTTATTGTTTCTACTTCCATTTTTCGATCCTGCATGGTTTTGTTTAATTCCTTCTCCCGTTTGGTTGCATTTTCTTGCAATTCCTTAAGGGATTTTTGTGTTTCCTCTTTAAGGGTTTCTATCTGTTCTTTGAGAGTGTTATTTACGTCTTTCTTAAAGTCCTCTATCATCATCATGAGAAGTGATTTTAATTCTGAATCCTGCTTTTCTGGTGTGATGGTGTGTTCAGGGCTTGCTCTGATGGGGGAGCTGGGTTCTGATGATGCCATGTAACTTTGGCTTCTGTTGCTTACATTCTTGCTCTTGCCTTTTGCCATCTGGTTAACTCTAGTGCTGCCTGTACTTGCTGTCTCTGACTGAAGCCTGTCTTTCTAGTTATCTAGCTTGTGTCTGATCTCCTAGGGGTCCAGATGTCTCTGTGATCTTTTCCAGCTGCACTGATTATAGTGGTATCTCCAGGATGCCTCAGGATATGGTGCCTCCAAGGTGGCAGTCCAACTAGGTGTCTGCTGTTCTGGGTGCAGTGTCTCCTCTTGGATATTTAAGGATATGTTGTCTGACGCTCTGAGTTCAGTTGTTCCTCTGTGGCTCTAGATTGAGTGGACCTTCCAGTATGTCTCAGGCGGAATCCGGGGTCCACACAACAGCATACCTGGCAGAGGTCCAGGCCTCAGACCCAGGAGATGGGCAGAAGGGGGTGCTAGCTGGCAGGGGCGGGGGGGGGGTATCTGCTGGAATCTGAGCACTCAGGGCACCCAGCTATGGGCTCAGGGCAGTATGTGGGTTTTCCTACCTAAAGCTGGCTGTGGGATCCTTGGAGGCCCCAGAATGTCTCTGGCGGGATCTGGGGTGCACTCACCAGCTGGCCGGGCAGAGGTCTGGTCCAGGCCTCAGACCGGAAGAGGGGCGAGCGGCGGAAGGGGAGTGCTAGCGCTGGCTGTGGGATCTGTGGAGCCCCCAGAATGTCTCTGGCTGGATCCAGGTATGCACACCTTCTTTTATTCACACCCAATCCCGAGACAGACACATAACTAAAAATAAAATAAAGGTTAAAGAAAACTTGATACCTTTTTACTTATGGACAAATAAGTGTGTCTAACTTTGCTATAATTGTTTAATGTCTTTATAGATATAAATGCTAGATAGTAATTATTTTCTATTATATTCCACATATTCATAGTGAAATACAAGTTCTTTATCAATGTAAAACTTCATAAGTTTTACATATATATTTAAATATACATTTAGAAAAATAACTTATGGTTAAGTTTGATTTTAGAATTTACATAAATATTGTATATCTCTTTATGGAAATGTACCCTTATACAATTTAATAAGAGGAATACTATTTGAGAATTCTAATTTCTTTTTTTCCCTTGTCAAAGTTTCATTTGCACATTTTACTGTGTTTGTGTTATACTTGAATTATTCTATTTTTCTCTTGTTTAAATTTATGTTTAAGTGCTTAGTATTTTTGCCTGCCTGTATGTCTTTGTTAGGATGTCAGATCCAATGGAACTGGAGTTAGAGACAGTTCTGACCTGTCATGTGGGTACTCAGAACTGAAACTGGGTCCTTTGGAAAAGCAGCAAGTGCTCTTAACCACTGATGTATCTCTCCAGATCCCATATTTTTCATTAACTAATTAATTTATTTATTGACTTTACATCACAGTCACAGCCCTCCCTGCCTCACAGTTCCCTCTTTGAAACAGCCCCTACCCCAACTACCCCTGATTGTGACTGTTGTTTACTTTTTCCTTTATAAGAAATCTTTAACTCTCGGAACACTGGTTCCTTCCGGTCTGGGCCAGAGCACTGAGCAGATCTTGGGTGGCAGCTCTGCCCCCAGCCTCCAAGAACCCAGAGGAAGCAGGGATCCCAGGTACTCGAACTCAGGCAGTATCTTAGGTAAGCAGACAGCAGGGCCCGACCTAAACAGGGAGTAACTGGGAACCAAAAGGACCCAGGAAGTCACTCCCGGCCTGGAACACTGGTTCCTTCCGGTCTGGGCCAGAGCACTGAGCAGATCTTGGGTGGCAGCTCTGTCCCCAACCTCCAAGAACCCAGAGGAAGCAGGGATCCCAGGCGCTCTAATTTGGACAGTGTCTTAGAAACCAGTTCTCAGATCTGAGGCCTAGATCAGACCTCTGCCAGGTCTGCTGTTGTGTGGACCCCGGATTCCACCTGAGACATACTGGAAGTTCCACTCAATCCAGATCCACAGAGGAACAAATGAACTCAGAGTTTCAGACAACGTTTCCTGAGATATTCTAGAGGAGACACTGCACCCAGAACAGCAGACACCTAGCTGGACTACTACCTTGGAGGCACCATATCCTGAGGCATCCTAGAGGTACCACTATAATCAGTGCAGCTGGAAAAGATCACAGAGACATCTGGACCCCTAGGAGATCAGACACAAGCTAGATAACTAGAAAGACAGGCTTCAGTCAGAGACAGCAAGTACAGGCAGCACTAGAGTTAACCAGATGGCAAAAGGCAAGAGCAAGAATGTAAGCAACAGAAACCAAAGTTACATGGCATCATCAGAACCCAGCTCCCCCATCAGAGCAAGCCCTGAACACCCCATCACACCAGAAAAGCAGGAATCAGAATTAAAATCACTTCTCATGATGATGATAGAGGACTTTAAGAAAGACATAAATAACACTCTCAAAGAACTTAAGGAGAGCACTGGTAGACAGATAGAAACCCTTAAAGAGGAAACACAAAAATCCCTTAAGGAATTGCAAGAAAATGCAACCAAACGGGAAAAGGAATTAAACAGAACCATGCAGGATCTAAAAATGGAAGTAGAAACAATAAAGAAATCACAAAGGGACAATACCCTGGAGATAGAAAACCTAAAAAAACGATCAGGAGTCATAGACACAAGTATCACCAACAGAATACAAGAGATGGAAAAGAGAATCTCATGTGCAGAAGATACCATGGAAAACATTGACACAACTGTCAAAGAAAATGCAAAATACAAAAAGCTACTAACCCAAAATATACAAGAAATCCAAGACACAATGAGAAGGCCAAACCTAAGGATAATAGGTATAGATGAGGGGAAAGACTCCCAACTAAAAGGACCAGTAAATATCCTCAACAAAATTATACAGGAAAACTTCCCTAACCTAAAGAAAGAGATGTCCATAAATATACAAGAAGCTTACAGAACTCCAAATAGTTTAGACCAGAAAAGAAATACTTCCCACCATATAATAGTCAAAACATCAAATGTACAAAACAAAGAAAAAATACTAAAAGCAGTAAGGGGAAAAGGCAAAGTAACATATAAAGGCAGACCTATAAGAATTACACCAGACTTCTCACCAGAGACCATAAAAGCCAGAAGATCCTGGACCGATATCATACAGAACCTAAGAGAACATAAATGCCAGCCCAGACTACTATACCCAGCAAAACTGTCAATCATTATTGATGGAGAAACCAAAATATTCCATGACAAATCCAAATTTACACAGTATCTCAACACAAATCCAGCACTTCAAAGAATAATTGGTGGAAAACTCCAACACAAGGAGGGAAACTACAACCTAGAAAAAGCAATAAAGTAATCTTCCAAAAACCCCAAAAGAAGAGAGTTACACAAACATATCTCCACGCATGTTAGCCCAAAAGCTTGGATTATCGAAGACTCAACCCACAGACCACATGAAGCTCATGAAGAAGGAAGACCAAGAGGGGATGCCTCAGTTCTACTTAGAATGAGAAATAAAAATGCTCAAGGGAGCAAATAGGGAAACAAAACATGGAACAGAAACTGAAGGTGGGGCCATCAGGAGACCTTTCCACCTGGGTATTCACCCCATATACAGCCACCTAATCTAAACACTATTGTGGATGGCTGGAAGTGCATAATGTGAGGAACATGATATAGCTGTCTCCTTAGAGGTCAGCCAAAGACTAAAACACTCAGAGGACAATGTTCACAATTAACCACTGATATGATCAGGGGTTTCCCAATGGAGAACTTAGTGAGAGGACTGAAGGAGCAGAAAGGGTTAGTGACCCCAGGTGGAAAGCAACAATACCAAACAACCAGAGCCCCCCCCCCAGGGTCTAAACCACCAGCCTGGGAACACATAGGGAGGGACCCAAGACTCCAGAGGTATATGTAGGGGAGGATGGCCCTGTCAGACATAGGTGGGAGAGGAGTTTCTTGGTCCCATAAAAAAAAATGAATGAAAAATGAATGAATGAACACACAGTGGGGGGGGGTGTGAGGGCAGGGAGGGGATAGTGAGGGGGATAGGTGTGGTCACTGCCTCATAGAAGCATGAGGAGGGGGATGGGATAGGTTTCTGGGTGGTGGGAGGAAGTAGGCTAAGGGGATAAAATCTGAAACGTAAATACTACAACCAATTTTAACAAGCAGGGAAAAAAAAGTCTTCAGAACCAACATCTTTAAAAAAAATGTCAGCCCCCTGGGGTGGGAAATTTTTTTTTTTCTTGATACTAAAACTTGTTCTGAGAATTGTATATTGCAGAATACACAGCCTTGGTGTATCTACTCATCAAGCATACTGAGCAGACCTGCCCAAACCTCCGATGTCCTGGAATTCCATCTGGATTCAGTGAAGACACAGCATCAGAGGCTTATCAACTTACTCTCCCCCCAACCCCTCTTCTAAAATCTCAACGCCCTTAATCAGCTTGAAGAAGTTAAAGAAGAGTCAGCGCCCCTATTCCCTGAGCTTGGGAACTAATGTGGTTAATAATGGTCTGTCTTTCTAGGGACAAGTAGTGGTTTTGTTGGAACAGGGGGGATTAGCTAGGACTTACTGCATAGCCATAACCTACTGGTAGAAATCTGTATACTTATTATCAAGATGAAGTTATAAATTCTTAAATGGTACAAAATTTACTTTGATCTCAAATTTAAGGTTTTCATTGGTACGAGCCTCTTATTAATATAAAAATGAGATGAATATTGATACTCTCATGGGCATTGTGCCTGTATAACACATTTAGGAATACAATGCCTAGACCCAGCCCTTTTTTAACTTTTTTAACTGATTTGGGATGGTTAACCTATGAGTTAAGGGACTATAGCAAATTCATATTTTTGAGTTTATTGTTAGGGTGCTTTCCATATTTTACTTAGAAATAGCTGAGAGGAGTTAACAGAAAACAGTCCAGGTTACCTTACATGGATTGTTGGTTTTCAAAACATCAGAAGTCCATAGAACTGATGCTACAAATATTTATATATTAATGTTCATATTGATTAGAGACCTGTCTGCTCCTGACAGCTTCTTGTCGTGGACTCTAAGAAGAAATTGAGCATCCTTGGAGTTACTCCAGTTGTGTGGTAACAGCCACTAGGCAAGAATTGCCTCTCTCCATCTACAGACAAATTACTGTCCAGAAAAGGACACACATGCAGAATAGTCGACTGATTATATCTGCCTAGACAGAGTAATCAGCCCTTAATAATCCTGCATCACCAAGGTCTGTCAGATGATTCTGGGCCAGAAGGCTGAAGATTTGATGCTCCAACGTTCGGTAGTATAGGGGCTTTTCAGGTGTTCAGAGGTCTCTATAAATTGGCTAAGTTTTAGAAGCTATGCTTTGTGCTTCCCACAATTATAGTTAACTCAGTCATTCTGGATTTCTGACGGGGTTGAAAACTTATAGCTATTTACCGTAAGAGAAAAGATTTGAGTGGATGGTCAGCAGCTGACATTCATCCTAAAGCCAGGTTCAGAACTAAATGTTTTAGTTAGGATAGATGACAGAGGTGCTGGTTAGTCAACAAAATGATGGACTGGGTATTAGGACTATCTTGTATCTCACTGGTACAAATTGGCATAATTATGCTCTAATTGTATTTTGAGAGAAAAGTTTCATTTTAACAGGAAGGGTGATGTGTAGGAAGAGCTAAGGTAGGAGGAGTACTGAGAGGAAGAAAAGGAGTAAGAAGAGGAGGAGAAGAAGGATAGGAGAAGCTAGGTGATGAAAGAGAGAAAGAGGGGGGGAGACAGGGAGGCAGATATTCATGTATCTCCACCAGTCAAGGATAGTTGTTATATCTAGGTCGGTCAGTGGGTTACACCTCTGATTGAACAATTCCAAACTTATAACGCTTATGATTAACATTATTTTTAAAAAATGTATAAATGCAAAAAGGAAAAGGGGGCATGTGATAGGGGTTTTTCTAAGGGGGGTGGGGGGGAATGGGGAAAGGGGATGGCATCTGAAGTGTAAATAAAATATCTAATAAAAAAAGATATCTTTAACTCATTTTGATTTTTAAATGTTTTTTTAATTATTTATTTCTCAACCATTTCATTTATTTATATTTCAAATGATATTTCTTTCTGGTTACCCCTCCACAGCAACCCCCATCCCATCCTCCTTTCCCCCTTCTGCTTGCTTCTATGAGGGTTCTTATCTACAATTTTATCCACCCCTGCCTCACTGCTCAAGCATAACCCTATGTTAGGGCATTGGGCCTCCACAGGACAAAGGGCCTCCCCTCCCATGGATGTCAGATAAGGCCATCCTCTGCTACATATATGTCTAGAATCATGGCTTCCTCTATGTATACCCTTTGGTACGTGGTTTAGTCCCCGGAATCTCAGGGAGGTCCAGTTAGTTGATATTGTTCTTCCTGTGGGATTGCAAGCCCCTTTGGATCCTTCAGTCCTTCCACAGTAGAACGCAATAACTGACTTTTAAAGACCTTGGAAAATGTGAGACAATATTATACAGAGGCTCAACTTTATAATTGACTCGTATATTTTAAATGAACAGTTTCTTAAATGTTTTAATTTGTAGACTTATGGAAAGGCACATAAGATTCCATCCTAGACAAAGAATTATAGGAAATACATGAGTTGCCAGTGTAGACTATCTGAAGAAAGGCCAGTGGTAGATTTTGATGTGAGTACAGTACAGCCTGGGATGCAGTGAAAATTCCAACATATCTGAGAAACAAATGATCAGGAGATGATCACAAGGAATGGTAGAAGAAACAAGGCATTTACTGGTGTAAAATTTTTCTTCACTTAAATCATTATGTTATTCCATCTAATATCTATGCACGTTTTTATAACTAGATATTTCAAAATTTAACATTTCAGACTATAGTTGATAAAGGTGAATTGAAGACTTGGAAAGTCGAAAAGGAAAGTAGCCAAAAAGGAAGGAACTTTATACTATATTTATATTTCATTTACTTTATAATATACTAGGAAAATGCATTTCTCTTGTCAGAGAGGAGTGAAAATGTGTGACTTGGTCAAGTCAATGGTCCAGCATGGGGTAATCCTAGAGACAAATAACAAGGCCTAAATTACTGAACTTTAGAGGCCACTTTGCAATAAAAGATTTTTTTTCTGAAAAACCAAATGAAAGACCCAGAACTATGTTCAATTATGTGGTAAAGTAAATAAACTTAAGTCTAATCAAAGATCTCTTGGATATAACTGACATGTAAGTGTCACTTACTGCACTTCTTCTGATAGCTTTCTCTACTGGTTTTTTGACATACTTCATAAGTGTTGCAGAGGGTAGCTACAGCTATTAATTACTTCCCTAACATGTCAACTTGCCTGCTGTTTTATGTACCAGAGAAACTCAACTTCAAGCCAGAGGCTTATAAGTCATATCCTGCTAGAATCAGTTGAATTCAGAGGCATCCCTGTAAGATTTATTTGGCAACAGGCACTAAACCTGTCACCCCTGAGAGGAAGCTAATGGCTATGACAAACATCAGTATTTGGGGGAGAGAAATTTGAAATATTTTAACATGTGGAAGGGTTACTCTCAAAGAGATTGAAAGAAATCATGGCTAGCAGCAGAAATCTAGTTGGATTTAGGAAGCTAGTGAGGTCATGGACATGAAAATGTATCAGACTGATTTACTAGATCAGCTCAATTCCTTACAGCAGCATTCTAAATTTCATTCTTGTACCCACATATAAGTGAAACCATCAACTCTCATCAAAGAAGCCTCTTTGTACAGGAAATCGAGACCATCATAGAAAACCAAAACTGGACACAATGAAGAGATCAGTGGATTGGGGGAAACTCTGGAACCAAAGAATATATTTATGTCATAGCACCAGTGTGTATACCTCAGGGAATATTGCAGAAATGGGGTTACAAAGACTAAGAGGCTGCACACCTGAAAGGATGCTTTGAAATCTCAGAAAAAGGATGCAAAACCACAATGATGGCAATATCAATGCAATGTTAATGCAATGGCAGAATATTAGCCTTTTCTACAAGGGATAGTTTAAAGGACTGTCCAATACAGACTATTCACCTTGGAAACCATATACATAAACACAAAAGGTGGACTCAAGTGTTTCTATTTTTATAGATAAAATCTTAAACAAATAATCACACTTATGCAACAATATTGAAACAATGAGTTTGAGAGTGGGGTGCATGCAATGGGCTAAAGGGAGGAAAGGAAGTTCACAGTGCTTTAATTCAATTTTCAATAAAAATATAAAATAATAATAGTTATAAATGAAACATTTCAAATATGTGTTAATGGGAGTGCAGAAGGGTCCTAGAAATAATTAATGTGGTATTTATGAATTTCTTTATGAGGGATTTTTTTATGATTTCCATATCTCAAATTTGAATCACAGACTCTTTCTAGAAATACAAACCATGAATAAAGAATGCTTGGCATTGAGATAAGGGTCTTAGTTTATGAAGAATGATACTACATCAAATATACTGTATACCTATGTGGGTTTCTGAGTATATATGATGCATGTGCAAATGTGTATCATCTGTGTGTGTGTGTGTGTGTGTGTGTGTGTGTGTGTGTGTGTGTGTGCATGTAAGATACATAGCTCACTGGCAATATAGTTAGAGTTTTGAGCTTATGTATATTAGAGGACAGAGTCAAGTATTGGTCTTTTTCCCATTTCTTTTTAACACTGAATCTCTTTTGTTCACTACAAAACAACATGTTCATTTCAATCTGCAAATTCCATCTCCAGGTAGAAACTTCTAGTTTACACATGATTGTGGTACAATACCTAGTTTTCTTTGTTTTTTTTTAATGTAAGTTTTGATGACCTGAATTCATGTCACAAAGCCTGTATCTCAATTGCTTTAGACACTGACCTTTTGTTTCAGACCATTTTCTCTATTCTTTAAATTGTGATACAACTCTAATTTTATCATGTGTGAGGATTAATATTGTCAATAGAATTTTATTTAGAACTTTTTATGACAAAAGAATCTGAGCACAACTCTGAGGGAATATTTAATGTCATTAGTTTCTGTCTACGCCTAAGTAACTGATGTGGGTAAAGTAACACTGTAACTGGGCTGTACTGTTCTTTAGGCAAGCTTCCTGGAATGTATAAAAGAAGAAGCTCACTGAATATGAACATTCATCGTCCTCTGCTTCTCAATTAGGTGAACAACTTCAGTAGCTTCAATTTCCTGACATCAGAACTGCTGTATGATGATACCCTGAGGAATGACCTGTATTTTCTAATGAAAATAATTATCTAGAGTACCTATTCACAAAAATAGGAACATAATTTTTTTAAAAAAAAAAAAAGTGTTGTTTTAATGCCTAGGAGCGAGTCTGATTTTATTGTACTTCTACAAAGTTCATTCTGAGCAATGGGGACTGTTTTATGGTGAGGATCTAGAAGAATTTGGTCAGATAAATCCAATGTCCATTGCTTGAACAGTACTTAGAATCTCATTTCGGTTGTAGTTTGGGAAAGAAATAATAATTGATTCTAGTGGATCTGTCACATGAATACAGGTACCTGAGCAACAGAGGTAGAGGAGAAAACTGAAAATGCCATTTTCCAAAGACTATGGAGAATCATGAATCAGGCACATTGGAGTCTAAGCAATAACATACTTTAATAAAATTTATTATAATATATTATATAATTATATAATATATTATATAATTATATAAATATATAATATATTATATATAATTATATATTATAATTATATATAATTATATAAATTATATAATTATATAAATTATATAATTTATAAATTATATATAATTATATATATAATTATATAATTATATAATTATATATAATATATAATTATATATAAATATATATAATTATAATATAATATATTATAATATATAATATAATATATAATTACACAACAGAAGAAGAGTATAGTGAGTGAAACTATTTGGAACAAATAGTTCCTTTGTGGAACATTATATGTTGAAGTCTTCCCATTGTCCCATCCTAAATAAAACATAAAATGCCTTCGTTAGACAAATATTCTCAGATGATAGATTCAACCCACTTCAGATAAGACTACTTTTTCAGTGCATTTTCTGAACTCTACACAAAAAATTTACTTGAGTTAACAGTATATCTTCTTTTGAATGGAGTTACCTGTTAAATCGGGTATGTTTTCTTTACCATCTTTATTATTCTTCACATATGTGTTATAATGGATCCTGAGCAGCTTAATATTTATAGAAAATTCTAAGCATCTGACAAGATTATTTCTCAAAGTAAATTAAACAATAATTAGTGTTTTTACACAAGGATAGCGAAGGTTGTAGGCACATGCTTCAGTCTTGTAGTACATTTAATGGATTTTTAAAATCAATAATTCTTTAAATGATTTTTTTTTAGAAAAACAATTTCACATCCAAGATATCTACATGACTTGTGTACCATGGGAAGAAAAGTGAGAAATATAGCAGGTAATATTCTGAAAGTCTTACAGGGGCTAAATAAAGAGTCCTTTGTCATACAGAGGTATGTATGTATGTATGTATGTATGTATGTATCTATCTATCTATCTATCTATCTATCTATGCATGTCTGTGTGTGCATAACAGTGTGTGTTTCTATATGTATACATATGTATATATACATATATTCATATATAATTTAATTGAATTATTATTTAAAAAACTTTTCCCATACTCTAATATCATGATATACCCCAATGCTGTTCTGATATTTACAAATTTATGAAATCAGGGAATTTTATCATCCGTCCATTCATCTGATGACTAATTAAAACTTCCCTTACACGTAGAACCTTCCTCCTGAGAAAGAGCAGAGGAAATCTTTAATTCTTCAGTAATAGCATTTGAGGTTTTCCCACTGTGGTCACCTATGGCCTTTTCATAACAGGTGACTTACCAGCAGTATTTTGTGACATATTTATGTCATCAGATCTCTTTTGAATATCATTAAAAATTGTACTGTCATCATTTCCCAAAACATCTACATTGTTGTCAGTCATGATTTGCGTAAAAGACATCTATAACACCAAAGGCAAAAACAAGATCCTCTGTCATTTCAAATAGTTTACGAAATAGAAATCAATAAAAATTAAAATCTAAAATGATGAAGAAAATAGCAGTTACTACAAGCAGATATGAACCTGTGAAATGAAGTCTGTGTCTAAAATGGAGACACTTTTGCAACTTAGATAACATAAAGTTTCATACCTATTGCAAGGAATGGAGGAACTAGTAAAACAAAGTAACATTTCAGAACTGATATGCTGCCAGAATACCTGTGAGTGAATCAAATTAATGATTCAGAGGTTTCTCAAATCAGTGATTTTTGGTGGGGTGTGGGGAGGAGATGGAGTTTCATTGTGATGGTCTGATTGCAGGCATCACAATATATGATGCCATCATGGTGAGACCTTTTGGGCAGTTTAAGTGGCTTGCCTTTCCTGGAGGAAGTATGTCATTGGATAGATTTAAAGTTTCAGAAGCCAGGTACCATTGGCTGTGTCCTCTCTGTGCTTCGTGTTTGCTGCCTAAGATGAGAGCCACCAGGTCTCTGATTCATGTTTGGTTGTCCTTCCTCCCTGCAGCCATGCTCCTCTCTCATGACTCTGAAGGAATGTAATCTCTCTACATCTTTAAGTCCCAAATAAATATTTACTTCTCTAAGTTGCCTTACTCCTGGTGTTTCATTAAAGAAATAGAAAAATGACTAAGAAGTTGGTGAGAAGAGGGATCTTTGTTGTGAAAATGCCTACATCAGATTGTCCTAGTGTAGAATGAATGTCAGCTGAAAACCATCCACTCAAATCTTTTCTCTCAAAGTAAATAGCCAGGATTGGCTATGAGACTATAGGTCTTCAACCCTGTCAGAAATCCAGAATGACTGAGTTAACTGAAATTATGGGAAGCACAAAGCATAGCTTCTAAAACTTAGCCAATTTATAGAGACCTCTGAACACCAGGACACTTGCTCTACTTCAAAATGTTGGAGCATCTGATCTTCAGCCTTCTGGCCCAGGATCATCTGACAGACCTTAGTGGTGCAGAATTATTAAGGGCTGATTACTCTGTCTAGGCAGATATAATCAGTCGACTATTCTGCAAGTGTGTCCTTTTCTGGACAGTAATTTGTCTGTAGATGGAAAGAGGCAATTCTTGCCTAGTGGCTGTCACCACACAACTGGAGTAACTCCAAGGATGCTCAATTTCTTCTTAGAATTCAATACAGGAAGCTGTCAGGAACAGACAGGTCTCTAATCAAAATGAACATTACTACAGAAATGTTTGTAATGTCAATTCTGTGGACTTTTGATGTTTTGAAAACCAACAATCCATGTAAGGTAATCTGGACTGTTGTCTTTTCACTCGTCTCAGATATTTCTAAATAAAATATAAAAAACACCCTAACAATGAACTCAAAGCCATGAATTTTCTATAGTACCTTAACTCACAGGCTAACCATCTCAAATCAGTTAAAAAACTTAAAGAAGGACTGGATCTAAGCCTTGTATTCCTAAATGTGTTATACAGGCACAATACCCATGAGAGTATCAATATTCATCTCACTTTTATATCAATAAGAAGCTCATACCAATGAAAACCTTAAATTTGAAATCAAAGTAAATTTTATACCATTTAAGAAGTTATAACTTTATCTTGATAATAATTATACAGATTTCTTCCAATAGGTTATGGCTATGCAATAAGTCCTAGCTAATCCTCCCTGTTCCAACAAAACCACTACTTTTCCCTAGAAAGACAGACCAATATTAACCACCTTAGTCCCCAAGCCCAGGGAATAGGGGAACTGACTCTTCATTAACTCTTCAAGCTGATTATGGGCATTGAGATATTAGAAGAGGGGTGGAGGGAAGAGTAACTTGATAAGCCTCTGATGCTGTGTCTTCATGCATTCAGATGGAATTCCAGGACATCAGAGGTTTGAGCAGGTCTGCTCAGCTTGCTTGATGAATAGATACACCAAGGATGTGTATTCTGCAATATACAATTCTCAAAACAAATTTTAGTATCAAGATAATTTTTTAGAGGGCTGACATTTTATTAAAGATGATGGTTCTAACAACTTTTCTTTTTTCCCTTTTTTTGTTGGCTATAATATTTATATTTCAAATTTTATCCCCTTACCCCTTTCCCCCCACCACCCAGGAACCCTTTATCCCATCCCCCCTTCTCCTGCTTCTATGAGGGTGTGTCCCCACCTAACCCCCACTCCCACCTCCCCACCCTCAGATTTCCCCCCACTCAGTGTTCAGCCTTCATGGGACCAAATATCTCCTCTCCCACCTATGCCCAACAAGGCCATCCTCCCCTACATATACAACTGGAGTCATGGGTCCCTCATTATGTGCTCCTAGGCTGGTGGTTTAGACCCTGGGAAGCTATGGTTAGTTGGTATTCTACCTCTCCTCATGGGGCCACCAACCCTTTCAGCTCCTTCAGTCTTCTCTCTAACTTCTCCATTGGGAACCCTTAATCACATCAATGGCTAGCTGTGAGTATTCGCCTCTGGATATGTCAGACTCTGGGGGACCTCTAAGGAGACAGCCTTATCAGGCTGCTGTCAGCTTTTCCTGACTGTCATCCATATCAGCGTCTATTTTTGGTGACTGCACATGGGATGAATACCCAGAGGAATGGTCTCCAGACAACCTCTCCTTCAGTTTCTGTCCCACACTTTGTCTCTATATTTGCTCCCTTGAGTATTTTGTTACTCCTTCTAAGTAAGACCTAGGCATCCACACTTGTTCTTCCTTCTTCATGAGCTTCATGTGGTCTGTTAGTTGAATCTTTGTTGTTTCAAACTTTGGGCTAATATCTGCTTATCAGTGAGTAAATACCATGTGTGTTCTTTTGTGATTGGGTTACCTCACTCGGGATAATATTTTCTAGTTCCATCTGTTTACCTAAGAATTTCTCAAATTCATTATTTTTAATAGCTGAGTAATATTCCATTGTGTAAATGTACCACATTTTTGTATCCATTCCTCTGTTGAAGGGCATCTGGGTTCTTTCCAGCTTCTGGCTATTATATATAAGGCTGCTATGAACATAGTGGAGCATATGTCCTTGTTATATGTTGGAGCATTTACTGAGGAAACTTGAATGGCCGATAAACACCTTAAGAAATGCTCAACATCCTTAGTCATCAGGGAAATGAAAATCAAAACAACCCTGAGATACCACCTCACATCAGTCAGAATGGCTAAGATCAAAAAGTCAGGTGATAGTAGATGCTGGAGAGGATGTGGAGAAAGAGGAACACTCCTCCATTGTTGGTGGGGTTGCAAGCTGGTACAACCACTCTAGAAGTCAGTCTGGCAGTTCCTCATAAAATTGGACATAGCACTACCTGAGGACCCAGCTATATCACTCCTGGGCATATACCTTGTAAATAATTTAAAATAAGTAATCTTTCTTTTTTATTTAAATTTTTGTGTCACAATTTATTTAGGAATATAACTGACATTTCAGATATTGAAAAGATACTGTCTTTGAATGTTTTCTAGAGCAACAAGCACTTTTTAAAAATTTTAAAGCTCACTGTATGAGAGCACAGGCTTGTATTAAAACTCCTTTAGAGGGAATCAATTGATAAGCCAATTATGTAACAAAAGGAAGATGTTCTTATTTGATCCCAGATAAAACTCTTACTGAGATCTCTTTTATGTATCTGGCTTTTGAATGACTCTAACTCTGAATTACCAGTTTTAATCTAGTTTTTTGTTACCAAAATTATAAATTTGTAATCATACCCAATAATATATAACCAGGACATATAGAATGTACTTATATTTCTAATACGTATCATGAATAAAAATAAATACACATCTAAACAATTTTTTTACCTCTTTAGCTGTAATTTTAAGAGAAAAACACTTTAACTTATCAAACTGGGAAAAACCACTATCAACTTCCTTACTACAGAAGCCAAAAAACTGTTGGCCTCCTTCCAAGAGCTGCTTATGAAAACAGTTAACTCTTCCCAAGGTTATTTCTGCTGATGCCCTTCTCCCAGCCACAGAGAAGAGTAAATTATCATTTTTGTTGTGTAAATTCAGACTGCCTCCCAAGCAAGTTTTAAACTAAAGCAAGGAAGCAGTTTTTACCCGTTTTTCTTTTGAATAAGAAACATAGAACAACCAATCATTCAAACAATAAGACAAAGACAGACAATTGACACACATGCACAATATTAGCACGCCAATGACAGACAACTGACACAGAAAGCAGAACTGAGAATCTCTCCTAGAGAGCCCCAGAGAGACTAGGGCATCCCCCAGTCATCTCTTGCTCTCAGGAGGACTCTGTAATAAGCTTTTTGTTTTTCTTAGGTTAACACACCAGAGAGAGGGTAACTCCTTTCACTTTCGCCCCTTCTCTCTCTCATTTTCAAGGTTTAATTTGTTATCTCCTCCTTAGGAGGTATAACATTTTTAATCAATAGTCTCCTCTTAGGAAAAAACACTAATAAAAGCAAAGAATTTTTAAGATCCTTTTTTTCTTAACCCTAGTTCCCTATGTTCTGAAGATAGGCTCCTAGAGCTGTGTCACAAAGAATGACTGCTTAGAAAATGTTTGTCCCATGCTTTGTCTTTAACTCTAATTCCTTTCGTCCTGAGTTGCCTCTATTTGAGTCTATCACGAATAGTGATTGCTAAAATACCTGTCCCAATACCCTTTATCTCAAGGCCTTGCCACTCTGATCCTCCCCAGGATCATCTCATGGTTGGGTGGACCGTGGTGTCCTTTTGAGTGGAGGCCGCTCTCAGGTAGACCTTCAGAGTAGTCCTTTTGGGTACTCTTGAGAAATTCCAGAGCCAAGCCTCTGGGAGTCACTCTAAAAAGTGCTCTGAGATTCAAAGTGCCTTCATGCACTCTGGGCAGCCACCCTCAACACTCCTGAAAAACTGATAGGCCTACCTTCCTCTCTAAGAGTAGATTCTTCCTCTTCTGTAATCTCCTCGAGCCCCTAAATGCTGGAGGTCAGGATGTCTCATCTTCAAGCCCCACATTGGGCACCAAAATGTCCTGTCCAGCAGGCATTAAACAGGGGTCTGGGGAGGTCACCTGAAAGAGAAAGTGGGGGAAAAACAGGCTAATGCAAAGAATGGCAATTTGTCTATAGGCTGATCAAATCGCAATTTTTACTTTTTCACACAGGGGTTATATACACAAAAAGGCAGGATGTGTGGAAGGGGATGACACAGGAGCATAGGTGTTCAGGGGGAGTACAGATATCTTCTAGAACAGAACACCCAGTGTCAGCTGGGTGAAGATTCAGGTGACAGATCACTATGACTCCGCCTATGATTCACTTGTCATTATCTAAGTTGGTACTATCCACCAAGGCTACCTATCTATAAGGTCTATGACTATTTAGCCTGGAAATTTTCTACCAAAGCTGCTTGTTTGCAATAGCTTCTAGCCATCTGTTTCAGTGTTTTTCCACAGAGACCCAAGACTTTGTGTTAGCAGGCATATATGTTATGCCTATAGCTGACCCCAGGCCTTCAGTGTATAAGCAGGGCTGCCTCTGGCAAAAGGACTCTATTTTCTACAGTCGTAGAATTTTATATCAGATTCCTGGTTTTCAGGTACTATATTAATTCTGCCAATCCATGAGCATTGGAGATCTGACCATTTTCTGAGATCTTCTTTGATATCTTTCTTGAGAGACATAAAGTTGTTGTTATAGAGATCTTTCAGTTGTCAAATTTGGTTAGAGTTTAGGTCTCAGAAAACATTGTTCAATTCCTTCACCTGTTTGTGATTTTGTATATTTCTTTAATGGATTTATTTTTTTTCTCTTCCAGAGTTTCTACCTATTTACCTATGTTTTCCTGGATTTTTCAGTGAGTTATTTATATGCTCCTTAAAGGACTCTATTTTCTACATGTAGTAGGATTTTATATCAGATTCCTGATTTTCAGGTACATTGCTGTTGTTGTGGCAGAACTGAATTCTGATGATGTCAAAGTATATTGGCTTCTGTTACTTATTGTCTTGTGATTGCCTCTTATCATCTGGTTATCACTGGTGTTTGCTGGTCTGGGTGTCTCTGTCTGGAGCCTGCCTCTTGTATCTCAGGGTTGCTTCAGGTCTCCTGGCAGGCCTGTGGCCTGCTCCAAGCAGGAACACAGGAGGCATGCTCTAACCAGGGACCCAGTTTGGAAACAGGTGGGTGAGATGCAGGGAAGTCCTCCTTGATGGCAACATGACAGCATGCCCCAGTAACACAAGAAAGTCTGTGGGTTTCCAAAACAGCTTTATTGGCATGGCAGATGGTAAATGGTCTAGATGTGCACCCCCCCCCAAAACTCAGGGCTGATATAAGTTAAATAGGGAGGGGGAGGTCTGGGAAAAGGAATAGGTAATTGGCTATGCCCTCTGGCCTTTAGTTAACTCATTAATATGGAAATCTCTTTAGAGCTAAGGCCTGTAGTCACACCCTCTACCTGTGCTCTTTGGGAGGGGCTGCATTGTCCTTACATGACTGAATGGTGCAGGTTAATGGAGATCTAGACCACGTGTCAGGACCCTGGGTTCTAGGGGTATGGCCAAACACCTGCCATTGCCCCATCAGGGTCAGGGTTCAAGGTCTATGCCACACCAAAAACCATGACACCCTACACAGCCCCACAACCCAGGAAGCCTGGCTTAACCAGAGAGCACTGCCTACCTCCCAGGAAGCCTTTTTTAACCCAGGTTATAGGCTTCTACCTGCCTGCAAGGAGGCCTGGTCCACTCTGAGACACACAGTCCAGCGAACACAAGAGATATCCAGATAGTGAAAGGCAAGAGAAAGAACATCAGCAACAGAAGTCAGTGTAATTTGGCACCAACAGAACCTGCTTTTTCTACCACAGCAAACCCTAGCTAACCTAATACACCAGAAAAACAAGATTCTGACTCAAAATCCTATCTTATGAAGATGAGAGAGGGCTCAGACTAGTGTATAAATAACTCCCTTAAAGAAATAGAGGAAAACACAACCAAACAGGTGAAAAAATTTAACAAAATGTCCCAAGACATAAAAATGAAAATAGAAAAAAATAAAATAGAAATACAGGTAACCCTGAAAGTGGAAAACATAGGAGAGAAGTAAGGAGCTAGAGATGCAAGCCATCACTCTGGAAATCAATTTGCCAGTTCCTCAGATAACTGGAAATAGTTATCCCTGAAGGCTCGGGTATACTGCTCTTGGGCATATACCTAAAAGAATGGTCCACCATACCACAAGGACACAAGCTCTACTATGTTCATATCAGTTTTATTCATAACTGCTGGAAGCTGAAAACAACCCAGATGTTCCTCAAGAGAAGAATGGATACAGAAAATATGGTTCATTTAAACAATGTAATGCTATTCAGGTATTAAAAACATTGACAACATGATCTTTGCAGGCAAATGATGAAGTGACCCACACCAAATGGACATGCATGGTATGTACTCACTGTTAGACATCCGGTGTTAGACATCTGTGCACAGCAGACCACTCCAGACCAAATGGTTCCAAGAGGGGCCTATTCAGGAGATAGGGCAAAAGTGGGGGAAGAAGATGGAAGAAGAGAACGAGGTCAGGGGGTTCTGCCTGTTTTATATGGGTGGTGACATAGCTTCTCCCAAGTAAAGGTGAGGTAGCCAGGTGGGTCCTGGGAATGTATGGCGGTTGCCTTGGCAATGATGTGGGGGTAGCCTAGATGTGATATCACTGGGTGCAGAGCCTGATACCAACATACCTCCTTTTTCTTATTATAAAGAGAAGAAAAAAGGGGGAGGGGAAGCTGATGGTGAAAGGGGAGTTGGGGCACAGTGTCTCTTAAACTACTTTCTGCTGTGTAGGGGTGTAGTCCATTGTGGGGAGTAGCTGGCTTTCACCATCGGGGTCCATGGTAGACGTGTGCATCAGGTTCCTCTGTGGACAGTGGCTGGTACTCTTGTAATAGGAATTGATTAATAGTTTGGTTAGAAATAATAACACTAACACTAAAAGGATGACTAAAAGGGATGGGTGTTACAAAAGAGAGTACCTGCTTTTATATGGATTTTTAAAAAATCTCAGAATTGGGGGTTTCATGTTCCTTAAAAACAGAATTCTTCTTTGAGGAAATGGAAAACTCCATCTTCTTTAGCTGTCAGAAAATCTGGCCCCCATCAGTTCTGAAGCACCTCAGCTGGAATCCCACAGGTCTTGTATGTAGAAAAGAGTGTCTTGCAGTATTGGTAGAAAAAATGGTTGGTCCATGATCCTAGCATATATATCTGACAAGACCAATATGGGCAGCCCCCATAATTATCTGGCCAGTTGCTACAATAATCTTCTATCTGGTCAAAGACAAAGCAAGTATAGAGAACATAATATTTAGATGGGACAACAGTTAGAGGGATGACAGCAATTTAGACTGGTTCTTGGCATCTATGGAGCAGTTTCCTGACCCTGTTTGGAAAGACTGTTTGTTATTTGGGGGGGGGGTCTCCTGAACTTCAAACCTCTAGATGTAAGGACTGACCTGGATAGAAACAAGCAGCAGGGGGAGGACGAGAAACCCATGTCTAGTCCAGTGAGGTTGAGCTTGGCTGCTGGAGTGGAATCATCATTTTCTGGAATTGAGGACAAGGTGGGTAATTTTGAAGTCCTCTAGAGCTTAATAGAGCATGGTCCTGTTAGGGCCAATGTGTATGCAGAAGAGTTGATTTTAGATGGAGGGATAAAAGGCTTGAGGTGAGACAAGTGGACCCAACGAGGGGTCCCTCAAGTTTAGCAGCTTTAGGGGGTCACAAGAATTACCTTAAAAGGGCCCTGCTATTTGGGAGAGAGGATTGAGGGCCAATGATCTGAAGGGAGGAGAAGAACTTGGTCTCCAATGTTGACAGGCAGTGGACAGGAGACACTGTGTGTTGGAGGTAAATGGTGGTCTGTAAAGTTCAACAAGAGAGAACGGAAGTGGCAAAGTAATGGGGTGAGTGGATGGTCTGAAAGGGGAGAGCATTTAGGTGAAAGACCAGGAGTTAGAACTGGACGTCCATACATGAGTTCAAAGAGTGAGATGAGGAGAGGCTGCTTGGGGAGAGCTTGTAGCCTGAAAAGAGCCAAAGGTAAGAGTTTTACCCAGTCAAGATGAAGTTCCTGTGACAGCTTGACGAGAGTGGTTTTTAAAGAGTGGTTAGTTCTTTCTACCTTACATGAAGATTGAGGGTAATAGGGAATGTGAAAATGCCAGGGGATGTCTAGGGCCTTAGATAGAATTTGAGAAACCTGGGGAGTAAATTCAGGACCATTGTCCAACTGGAGGGAGGCTAGGACACCAAATTAGGGGATGGTCTCTCAGAGGAAGAGATCAGAGACTGTCTGAGCCCTTTTGTTAGTTGTGGGAAAAGCCTCTACCCAGCCTGAGATGGTGTCCACAAAGACCAGGAGGTACTTGGCAAGTTTGACAGCAAGCATGTGGGTAAAGTCACGTTGCCAGTCAGTTCCAGGAAGGGAACCTCTAGCCTAATAGGTAGGAAAAGGGGTGCTATGATACCTTAAGTTGAGATCTGACATCTGACAGATTTTACAAGAAGCAGTGATAGATTTGAAGAAACTTAAGTCCTCAGGAGTAGGCTGTAGGTGGGTCTTAACAAAATAAGACAATGCTTGGCTGTTAGGATGAAAGAGTTGGTGAAGATAGGACAGAGTTTGACAAGTGTCAGTGGTGTAGGTGGGGATGTGAGTTTCAGTATAAGAATGTCCTGGGGAGGGTGAGATGAGTTTAGACCCCTAAGGGCCACAGCTCTAGCTGCCTCATCAGCTCAGTTGTTTCCCTTGGAGACAATAGAGTCATCTGCCCTGTGAGATCTGCAGTGGACAATCCCAATATGGCCTTTAACATGGCCATAATTTGGTTTGCATTAGTTACTGATCCTCCTTTTGTGGTAAGTAACCCGCACTCCTTCCAGATAGCAACGTGAGACAGGATATGGAAAGCATATTTGGAATCTGTGTAGATGTTAGGGATTGTCCTTGTGACATCTGGAAGGCACAGGTAAGGGCTATTAGTTCAGCCTGTTGGTTGGTGGTATGAGCAGGAAGGGCCTGTGCCTTCACCACCTTGGTGTCTGACACTATGGCATAGCCAGCTTTCATGGCTTTCTTTATGTAAAAAGGAGCTTCCATCTGTATACCAGGTATATATAGCTTGAGGCAATGTGCCCTGCTGTATGTGTGAAGGATGAGGTACTAGTTCCTCTAAAGTTTCAGTGCAGGAGTGAGATAGGGAGTAGTTAATATTAGGTCAAGGAAGACAATTGGAAATATTAGGAAATGGGCATGATTGAAAGGTGAGGGTGAAGTCTTCTATTAGTGATACCTGAAGAGAAAGAACCCTGGAGGGAGGTAGAGTCTGTAAGCCTTTATAAGTTAGGAGCTGTGACAGGTTGTGAGAAGAGAGGACAGTTATAGGCAATCCCAAGGTTAGTTTCCTTGCCTCTCAAATAAGGAGTTCAGCAGCTGCTAAGGTACAAATACAAGGTGCCCATCCCTGGATGGTTAGATCTAGTCTTTTTTACAAGTATGCTACAGGTGCAAAGATGGTCCCAGTTGGTGACCTAAGACTCCAAGGGCAAATCCCTCCTTTTCAGTTAAGTAGAGAGAAAAATGATGAGTCAGGCCAGGGAGATGTAAAGCTGGGGCCTTAAGGAGAGCCTGTTGGAGCCTTTGAAATGTCTTAGTAACAGGTTTGAGAAGAGGTTTGTGGGTGTTGCCTAATGCTGCTTCATATAAGGATGAGAAAGTAGGGAAAAGGAAGGAACCCAGGAATGTAAAAAGCTAGCCATTCCTAGGAATGATAAAAATCTCTTCCTTTGTAGAAGGAACAGTTAGAGACTGAATCAGATTCTTTCTATCTAAGGTAATAGCCTTGTGGGTTGGGGTAATTGTTAGTCCCAAGTAGGTGAACTGAGGAGTGGACAGTTGGACTTTAGAAGGTGAGACCCTGTAGCCTCAACTGGAAAGGAAATTTAGAAGAGCAGAGGTGTCAGCTTGGCTAATATCTAGAGAGGGGCTACAGAAGAGAACATCATCTACATACAGTACAATCTTAGATCTAGGGACAGATAAAGAGAGTAAGTCAGAAGCCAGGGTCTGGCCAAATGGGTGTGGGCTGTCCCAGAATCCCTGAGGTAGAACAGTCCAGGTAAGTTGGGTAGAAAAGTGGGTGTCAGGATCTGTCCAGGTAAAGGCAAATATGTCCTGTGATTGGGCATCTAGAGGGATAAAGAAAAAATGCATCCTTGAGATCTAGGACTAAGAAATGAGAAGTCCCTGAGGGGATAGTAGAAAGAAGTGTGTAAGAGTTAGCCACAACAGGATGGAGAGGAACCACTGTAGAATTAATTCATCTGAGGTCTTGAACCAGGCGATAGGTACCATTAGGTTTCTTAACTGCTAGTATAGGGCTGTTAAAGGGGGAAGAGGTGGGGCAAAGGAGTTTTTTCCTTAAGAGGTCAGAAATGATAGGCTTAAGACCCCTGAGGCTCTTGAGAGAGAGAGGGTATTGACCTTGGGTGATATACCTGGTAGAGTCCAGTAACTGGATGACAACAGGAAAATGATGTTTAGCATCAGAGGGGTTCACACAACAGAGTGTGTCCCAAACTCGGGGGTCTACCTGAGAAGCTGGTAAGGGAAATAACATGTTAGTGTTAATAGGTTGACTGGCTAGAAGAAGGAGCAGAGGAACTGCTTGCAAGATTGGGTTTAGGTAAATTGGGGGAGCAAAGGAAATAGAGGCTCCCAACTTAGCTAAAATATCCCTTCCCAATAAGGGGACAGGACATGTAGGCACTAGTAAAAAGGAATGGGTGAGAGGTGCACCCCTAAAAGTACAACTAAGTGGGGAGGGGTCTGGTGAGGAAGGTAAGGTTGTCCTTCTACCCCAACAATAGGAAAATGTGAATGTGAGGTGGGTCCCCAAAACTCCATCACAACTGATTAAGTGGCCCCAGTGTCCAAGAGGAAGGAGATGGGTCTTCCACATACCATAATATCTACCCGGAGCACCCTGCTAGTCATAGGCATGGTCGGGTTGAGAGAGCTCAGGTCCTGTCAATCCTCCATAGACAATCCTAAAAGGTCAGCTGAAGGCTTTTCTGGGAGTAATGTCCCTCTGTTCTGGGTGACATGAGGGCAATCGACACCCCAATGTCCCTTCTGATGGCACCTAGGACACTGTCCCTTTGGTTTGCTGTGGTTGGGGCAAGCCTTCACCCAATGACCATGTTGACCACATTTATAGTAGAGGCCTGGTGGTCCCTGAGCCTTCAAAGACCAGGAGTCTGGGGTAGCAGCTGAGCCTGGTCAGATAGCCTTTGCCAGCATGTGGTATTTCTGCTTTCAGGCTTTCTCATCTCTCTCATGGTACACCTTGAAGGCCAGTGCCAAGACTTCTGCCTGTGGAGTTAAGGGCCTCCTCTCCAATAGCCAAAGTTTAGCTTTTATGTCAGGGTAGCTCTGGGGGAAAAGTAGTAGGTCATCAGAAGTTGCTTACCTCCTGGGTTTTCAGGGTCCAGATCAGTATACTGCAATAAAGCCTTTGTAAGGAGTTCTAAAAACTGAGATGGGTTTTCCTGTTTGTCCTGGACAACCTCTTGGAGTTTCTCAAAGTTTACTGGCTTTAAGGCTGCCTTTCTTAGGCCTGCAAAAAGACATGTTATAAATCTATCTCTAGCTAAGATACCACTTGTGGAATTATAATTCCATCGAGGATCCTGGTCAGGAACTGCCTCAGATCCAATTGCATATGTTCCATCTGTCTGATAAATCTAATCTACATGCATTTTTGTCTCTTCCCAAACTTGCCTGCATTCATCAGGAAGTAAATTGTTAGTGAGAATCATATGAATATCATGGAAAGTCAAGCTATAAGCTTGAGTGATGTACTGGAACTCTTTAATAAAGGTGGAGGAGTTAGAGGTATAGGAACCCAGTCTACTCTCTACTTGAGAAAGTTCACTCATTGAGACAGGGACATGCACTCTGACCAGACCGTTAACTCCAGCCACTTCCCTTAGAGGAAGGACAGATGCTGGTTTGGATGTCCCTGGAAGAGAAGGAATTGGAGGTTGCCTTAGAACGCACGATAGGAGGGGTAAAAGTTGGTACCAACACAGGGCGAGTAGAGTGGCCTGCAGCTGGCACAGAAAGAGGGGAGAGTCTGGAGAGGTCAGGCTAGTAGACTCTGAGGTATCCTGGTGAGACGAAGAAACTAAGGCGGCAGTTTGGGTTTTTGGTGGTATGGAAACAGGTCTGCGATGGAGGGGAGGCAGTTTATTAGCTGAATCTAAGGGTGTAGTGTTGTCTAACGGTGGTTGTGTAGGTTTCATGGCTAAAAAAAACCTGGATGGGGAACAGGCAGAACACATGGAGGGCTTAGAGTGAAGGTAGATGAATGCTTGGATATGGGGAACCTCTTTCCATTTACCAGACTGGCAGTATGTATGAAGGACTAAAATGATTGGATCTAGCGTGCCATTAAGTGGCCGTTTTAAACCATTATCTAGAGGGTACCAAATTCAGACCTTATTGCAGAGGTGTATCAGTTTGGAAGGCCTCAAGTCAGGTGTTAATTTTAGAGATTTGAGGTTTTTCAGGAGACAACTCAGTGGGGTGTCTGAGGGTGCAGTCGAAGACAATGTAGCGCCCATTGGGTGACTGGGGGCTGTTACCAAACTATTTGTATCAGCGTCCTGAGAGTACAGTCGGTAACAAATCAGGCAGACAACCTAGATATCAGGTCATCATGAGAATATCTGGGGGCCCCAGTGGTCTCCCAGAGATAGCCAGAAAGCAATTCAACCTGGTACCAGGAGTTTCTGGCTGCTGCAAGAGCTTGTAGGGGGCTGTGAACTGCTTTCGAGGGGGGATGACCCAACAGCCAAAGTCCTAAGTTGTAGGTCAGCCAGGAGGCCAGTCATATGGACTGGGGCATTGAAATGCCAACCCCTCAGCCCAGGAAAGGCTGGCCAGGCACTATCTGGTCATCTAGGGTCCCTCCCACCAACTGGAAGCTTCTTACTAATCAATACGCCAGTGTGTGTTTGCAGGCTTCCACAGTCTGATATCGGGAAAGGTGGAACCGTGAGGTCTGTGTAGGCCTGTCTAGCTGCCTAGCCCATGTAGCAGAGCACCACGTGGGGGGTGGTGCAGTGGCACAGCTCACATGGTGGAAGTTTTGTGAGCCTCGAGGTGGCAGGTGGCAGGCCATGTGGTATTGGTCCTGCATGGTTACAGCAGCCAGCGGCTGTGGCAGCCTGCAGCACAGCGGGTTGCAGTCCCGAAGTTTTCGGTCTCAGCCCAATGCACCAGTGTTAGACGTCCAGTGTTAGACGTCTGTGCTCAGCTTAGAACAGACGACTCCAGACCAAACAGTTCCAAGAAGTGGGGTATTCAGGAGATAGAGCAAGGGTGGGAGAAGAAGATGGAAGAAGAGAGTGAGGTCAGTGGGTTCTGCCTGTTTTATATGGCTGGTGACGTGGCTTTGCCCAGGTAAAGGTGAGTTAGCCAGGTGGATCCTGGGAATGTATGGCAGTTGCCTTGGCAATGATGTGGGAGTTGCCTAGATGTGATGTCACTGGGTTCGGAGACTGATACCAACACTCACTGATAAGAGTATATTAACCAAAAGTACAAAATACCTATGATAAAACCCACAGAGTATCAGAAGTTTAATGAGAAGCAAGACCCAAGTGAAGCTGCTTCAGTCCCACTTAAAAGGGGAAAGAAATTAATCCTTGTAGTCTGGAGGTAAAAAGGGACCTAGGTGGGAGAATAGAGGGGATGGAGAAAGGGGACAGAATCAGGTATTTGAAAGACAGAAGAGAAGGCCAGAGAACCAAGGGAATGAATGGGAATATGCAGCTGTATGGGATGGGGCAGGGTATGGTGAAGCTCTAGAAAGTCCCAGGGACATGGGATGTGAGTCTCTCAGGACTCAATGGGGGTGGCCATTGCCAAAATGCCCTAGAGAGTGAAGATGCAACCTGAAGGGACCACCTCCAGTAGACAGTGCTCCCAGTGGATGAGTGGAGTCACCAATCTACCTTCTAAAATTTTGGCCCAGAATTTTCCCAGTCAAAAAAAATGCAAGGATGAAAATGAAGCAAAGATTGAAGGAAGGGCCATCAAGTGACTGGCAAGCAACAAACACCAACACTATTACTAACACCATGTTGTGCTTGCAGACAAGAGCCTAACATGGCTGTCCTATGAGAGGTTCTACCAGAAGCTGACTGAGACAGTGGCTTCTGGATGCCACTAAATACTTGACCAAAGCTTTTCTTGTCTTTCCCAACCTTCTGTCATTTTTGTTGGCAGGAAGATCTCACAGATGCTATAGTGAATATGTGGATGATAGAGAAAAGCTAGTGGGACTTAACTCTCTCATCTATTTCTGGGTTCTATGATGAAATTAAGGTTAGTGTAGGGGATGTAAGTCCTTTTACATACTGAGAGAACTTTATGGCTATTAATTTACTAAAATTTTGGCAAACTTGGTGAAAGTTTTTCAGGAAAACACCTATGTAACAGTTAAACTCATATTTTGTTTGTTCTTCCAGAACAGATTGAAAAACTAAATCCTTGTGAATCAAACACAGAGGTAAGAATAAATAGGCTCCTGATGTTATTTAGTGTCATGTTTCTTGTTAGGTATAACTTCCCATATTTTTATAAAGGATTTATTCAAAATTATTATAGAATTCAAATTATTATAGAATTATTTTTTTACATAACACATAAAAAGACTCTGCCTTTGTCTATATTGTTTGTACTTTTTTACACTCATCTGTTACAATAGTTAACATTTCTCATTATGTCTATTTATGCTACTGTCACACACTTGTCCTAATATATTCTTTAGATTATTTTGCTGCTGTATTATGCTAGCATCTAATAGGTGTATTATATTTAGAATATTCATTCATTCATTGTGATTAACTTGTAAGACACAAAATACATTTTATATAAGATATATGATTTGTCTTGAAATATAGATTTACTATATTCTCCTATATTTGATTGGTAATTTCATTAAGTTTGAGCATTCATTAGATGATTAGCTGCATTCTTAAAACCAAGTAAAGATTGTTGTATAGGTAGTTTCCTCATTCCATTCCATTCCTTCAAATGTACCTATCACTCTAGAGTCTAAAACTTACTCAATAATGGTGGAATTATATTAAAGTAACATGGCATATGATCCTTCTACATCCACATCAAATTCATGAATGAAATTACTATGTCTTTAACCTGTATAGAGCAACTACAATGAAGTTCACACTTAGGCAGTTAGGTAGACTTTGTGTTCAGTCTCTACATGTTCCAGAGAAAGTACATATGTCCAATGCCATTACTGTGAAATAATGGAAATTAATATTTAAGAAAATAATTTTCTCTAGCTATCCCCCACCAGACCTTCATTCTCCCATTTCCTCTTTGCTCAGCTTCATCAGACCTACTGACCCAAATTCATGTTTTATTCCCTTCCTGCACCAATGACCTCTCTCAGGTATGCCCAGCTGCTCTAAGTAGCTTGCTATCCCTGTCAGACATTAATTCTCCTGCTGCTTCTCCGCCCACCTTCATAAGACCTGCTGATCCAGAACCATACCACAAAAGAATACACAGCAGAGACCTGTCACACCAAGATCATTGAGGTTAGTCCTCCTGTCAATACATGGTACAACATGAACATTCTCTTACTAAAACTATCTAGATGGCTAAATGCAAGGCTAAGAATCTAAAGGCAAATAAAATGTTAAATAAAAAATACTCCTGACACAAAACATCCAGGGAATCTGGGATACCATAAAAACACCTAAACTAAAAATAATAGGAATAGAAGAAGGCAAGGAGTCCCAGCTCTAAGAACCAGAAAGTATTTTCAACAAAATCAGAATAGAAAATATTCACAACCCAAAGAAAGAAATGCCTATCAGCATACAAGATGCTTGCAGAGCAAAAAATAGACTGGACCAGAAAAGGAAATTCTCCTTCAATGAAATAATTAAAACACAAAATCTATAGTACAAAGAAAGACTATTAAAAGCAGCAAGGGAAAGGGCCACGTAATTTACAAAATCAGACCTATTAGAAGGGTGCTTTTATGACAGGGAATCTAAAAGCTGGAAGGGCCTGGACAGATATCTTGCAATCTCTAAACTTCGTGCAATGTACTCATTAAATCAACAAATAGCCTTCCTTTTCATATCAATGACAATGATAGCAAGTCATTTCATATTATTCAACATGGAGTGACACAGTGCTTGTTTATACCTGCTGATTGAGTTACCTGGTGAGTTTCTCATGTGTAACACAGTTTTCCAATTTTGCCCCAGTTTTCCTGGAACTAATTATCTTTACCTTCAATATCTTGGTATGTGATCACAGGTGTGTTCAGCAGAGCTTGGCATATCACTCAGCAAGAGTACATTGCACTCACCTAATGTTGTATCTAAAGGTGGTAACATGCCAGTTCTCATTTCAAAGTCTGTCAGATGACCTTTTTGCATACTTATATTTTGGTTTTTCAAGTAGCTCAAATGAGAATCTTTATACACTATTGAAATTTGGGCAATGATACAATATCACATATTACAAACTTGAGAGCACCATCAGAGCTGAGTCAATTATAACAATATTTTTCAGATGTTACATAATTTATAGTTTCAACTTCATTAGATATCACATATTAAATATCTCAATCTTAATGCTTCATGGAAATGTAAATTAGTTTATAAAATACTATACAACATATGTATTCTTTTAAAATTGCATCCCTAAGTCTGTGAATGTCTTTGTCTTGCAGAGTATTCACAAATCTTAATTTCTTTGTATGACCTTTTGTTTCAAATGCATACATGATGCCTGAAGAAAACCTGGCCAGTATGAAGTTATACTTAAGTTCATTTCAAAACTTACTTATGCCCATACATCTAAGACCAAACAAAGAAAAATTCCCACAGGGGAAATTATTCTTCCAAGTCTCCTTATGAATAAGACTATGATGGATTATTATAGTGAAGCTAAAAAAATATCCAGTTTCTACTAAAACATAAGTATAATCACTAATTAAAACATGGCTTCAAGATTATGAAAACTTAATACTCAGAATATTGTCAATTAAATTCTATGCTGAAATTGAACATCTTCTTTGCTCCAAGGAAGTGATTCCTTGATCCACCATGCTTACAATGCATCAAAAAGGTCAATCATTCATATGTGTTATTTTCAGAGCATCTACAGATGAATATTTAAATTGCTAGCTGAAGTAAAGAAATGGGCATTTGCTCTCTTGCCTAATTCTTTTCCTTTACTTAGTTTTGTTGAGAGCATTGTAGAAAGGATAGAAAATCTTTTGAGGAACTTATCGTTCACCTACCTCTTGGGAAATTCATTGTCTGGGCAAGGAGTGCACTCAAAGCAACAGCCATGCTTGCTCTCCAGTTCCTAAATCCAGGACTGCAGAAAGACTGGAGAATCTGAAAAAAACCATTAATATAAAATACAAATGCTTATGTCTTTATCTGTGCCAAAGTAAAATATGTGTTTCATAATACAGAACATATAGTAGTTAAATTTTATATATAAAAATGTAGGTACTTGCTGTGTTACTTCAGGTTTCCATGTAGCATGACACACAAAGTACATTTTTTAACTTGGTCCTAAAAGTTATACTTTGTAAGATTTGTAAAGATTTTGGAAGGTGGAACCAACCCTGTATTTTTGTACATTCCATCGGCTAAGTATTGATGAGCCACTCATGATGGTCGCTATCAATTTTGGCATTTGAATAAAATTAGAAAAGAAGTTTGGTCAGCAAAAGCCATGACTCTCGTGTTCCTGAATGTCGATGAAATCTGCCTAGTTCCTAAAATCGGTGCTGTCATAATTCCCTGCCATGATAAATTTCACCCTTGACTGATTTTAAGAACGGAATCTTACTATCCTCATATTAATTTTGTTGACTCCATTTTTCCAAGATGACAGTTTAAAATAAAATAACAAATAAAATAAAATAAAATAAAATAAAAATAAAAGGGAAACCCTCTCATTTTCTTGTTTGTTTGTCCAAGTTTTAGAAAGCAAAGGCCACCTGAAAATTGAATTTGACTGTCTAAGTTATGGTTTCTATTGTTGTGATAAAACAGCATGACAGTAGCAAATTGTGGACAGAAATGTTTATCACCAATGGAAATAAGGGGCAGGAGTTGAAGCAGAAAACTTGAGAAAGTAACTAAAAATGAAGAACATGCACTATTTCTGTTTATTGTCTTGCTAATCATGGTTCTCTCAGATTTGGGTTCTTAACTAAGGACCATCTGCCCACCACTCCTATTTTTATGGGTCATTTTTAATGTTAGTTATTTTTCTATTAATTAATATTTTATTCATTTTCCATGCTGAATGCTGCCCCTCCTGGTCCCCCTTCAAATATTCCCTCCCCTGATCCCCTGACCTTCGATGTCTAGAGGATGGGAACTACCCTGTATATTCTGTCTCCCTTTCACACCAAATCACTCCAGGGTTAGCCTCATCCTCTCCCACTTTGGCCAAACAAGGCAATCCAGTTGTGTAATGGATTCCATAGTCAGCCATCAGCTTAAGGACAGACCATATTGTAGCTGTTGGGGAATCCACATGGAGATTGAGCTACATATTTGCTGTATATGTAGGGAGTGCTAGTTCCAGCCTACGTATGGTCTTTGATTGGTTGCTCAATCTGTGATAGCCCCCAAGGGTCGAGGTTAGTTGACTGTTGGTCTTACTGCAGAGTTTCTATACTTTTCCAGGCACTCAATCCTTCCTTAAGGGTCTCTGATCTCTGTCCAGTATTAGGCTATGGGTCTCTTCGTTTGTGTCAGTCTGCTTCTGGGTGGATATCTTGGAGGACACTTATTCTAGGTGCTTTTCTGCAATAACAAAGTATTGTGTCAGGGATTGATGATTGCCCCTGGGATAGATCTCAAGTTGAGCCAATTGTTGTTTGGGCATTCTCTCATTCTCTGTTCCAGCCCTGCACTTCTTTTAGCTAGGACAAATTTTGAGTCAAACGTTTTGTGGATGTTTTGTTGTCCTTATCCCTCTACTGCAGGACCTGTTTGGCTATAGTAGATGTCTGGTATTCATCTTAGCTATGGTCATCTGCATTTGCTTCTGGTAGCCTCCCCCATGCATGTCTCTGGCACTTCCTAGAGATTCCCCTAACCCCTTCACTCCTGGCAACTGCAGATTTCCTTTTATCCTCCTGACCCTCTGAACACCTCTCCAGACTCTCCTGACACCTGATACTGACACCTTAATTCCTAACCACATTCCCTCACACACTCAGTTACTTCCATCTTTCTACATCTTATGACTATTTTATATTCCTCTAAGTGAGATTCAAGTACCCTTGCTTGGGCCTTTTTTCTTTTTTACCCTTTTGTGTCTGTGGATTGTATCACGGATATCATGTACTTAATGACTAATATCCTTTTATATATGAGTACATACTATGCATGTCATTTGGGGTCTGGGTTATCTCATTCATGATGATATTTTCTAGTTCCATCTATTCACCTTGAAAATTTATGATGTCCTTGTTTTAATAGCTGAATAGTATTCCATTGTGTGAATGAACCAGTTTTTGATCTATTCTGTATTCACTTTTTGATTGAAGAATATCTGGCTTGTTTTTAGTTAATGGCTATTATAAATAAGGCAGCTATAAACATAGTGGAACAAATAACTTTGTGATATGTTGGAACATTTTCTGAGTATATGCCCAGGAGAAGTATAGCTGTGTCCTCAGGTAATACTATTTCTAATTTTCTGAGAAACAGCCAGATGACTTACACCATGGTTGTATAAAATTGCAATCCCACCAGCAATGAAGGAGTGTTCCACTTACTCCACATCTTTACTAGAATATGCTGTCTCTTGAGCTTATCTTATCTTAGCTATTGAGCTCTTATCTTAGCTATTGAGCTCTTATCTTAGCTATTTTGATTGTTGTAAAATAGATTCTCAGGATTGGTTTGCTTTACATTTCTCTGATGACTGAGGTTGTTGAACATTTCTTTAAGTGCTTCTAGGATGTTCATGATTGCTCTACTGTGAATTCTGTTTAGGTTAGTACTACACTCTTTAATTGTATTATTATATACTTTTAAAATTTTGGAATCTAACTAATCTAGTTCCTTAGTATTTGGAATATTAGACATCTGTTGAATGTAGGGTTAGTGAAAATCTTTTCGCTGACAGTTAGGTGTTGTGTTGTCATATTCACTGTTTCCTTTGCCTTACAGAAGCTTTTCAGGTTCATGAGGTCTAATTTATCAGTCTATGACCTTAAAACCTTTGCCATTAGTGATTTGTCCAGGAAATTGTCTCTTGTACCAATTAGTTCAAAGTTACTTTCCACTTTCTCTTCTATTAGATTTAGTGTATTCCACTTTCTGTTGAGGTCTTTGATCTTTTTGAACTTTGCTGTTTTGCAGAGTGATGAATACGGATCTATTTTCATTCTTCTACAAGCAAATATCCAGTTAGACCTACATCATTAAAGACACATTTTTTCTTCATTATATGGAAAGCTTCTTGTGAAATATCGTGTCCGTAAGTGTACTTATGGGTGTTTGATTCCATTCCACTGCTCAATTAATATGTTCCTATATCAACACAATGCAGTGTTTATACTAAGGATGGAAATTCATTCAGAAGTTCTTTTATTGTGCAGGTTCATTTTAGATATCCTGGATTTTTGTTTTTCCATATAAAATTGAGAATTGCTCTTTCAAGGTCTGTAAATAATTGTGTGAGAATTTTGATAGAACTTGCATTGTATCTGTTGATTGTTTTTGTTAACTTCATAGTATTTTGGTAACAGTTAAAATTGTCCACTTTCAATAGGTTAATTCAACTCATCAGTGAGCATGGAAGATCTTTCCATTTTCTGAAATCTTCAATTTATTTTTTCAGTGTCTTGAAATTTTGGGATTTTTTTGTTTGTTTGTTTTTCATACAGGATTGCTATTTGCTTAGGTAGAGTTATACCAAATATTTTATATTTATATTATTTGTGGATATTTTGAAGAGTGTTATTTCCCTATTTTTTTCTCAGCACATTTAATTTTTTTTTATAAATTAGGGAGACATCTCCACTCTCATTTTAATGGTCCCTCATGTGTAAACTGTATTTCAGAACAATACTTGATAGGTTTTGGCTTGATGTAAGAAGTTTGGGAATATTTTCTCCACTAAGAGTCTTCTTTCTAGGTAACTGCAATTTTTGTCATTTTGAAGAAAAAAAATATTATGACACTGGAAGTTAATATAAACATCTGGACAGCTCTTTTGTTACAACAATGTCAGGAATGACAAATTTATATACTACCTTTAAATGTCAAATGACTACATAATTTGAAAATATTCAAAACACATACACCAGAATAAACAACTAGAAATGGGTTAATCTTGATAGTTATTGATGTATTGATAGGACTATATTAGCAACCGAGAGTCATTAGATTCAGAAACATACATTATTTACTCATATTATAATCTTTAAGTAAGAATCACACCCACCTCTGTAAATCCTATGGGCCAGTTAATCATGGGTTCAGATATCAACAATTGTTCCCCCTTGGGAGCACTTGGAGAAAATGTACCCACTCTCACTAATAATGACAGACCTGTTGGGAAATTCCAAACATTGCAAATATGATATTCTATGTCTGTCTTTCTTTTCCAGTCTAGAACCACATGGTCACCAACAGAATTTTTCACTTGAATGGACTTCATAAAAGGGTGAAGCTAAAAGATTTTATGAAATCCTCTGATGAAGTTGCAGTTATAGAACTATAACTGAATAATGCATATAAAGTTATTTTCAGACTGTAGTGTTTCATGTTAATGCTGGTTTTATTTAATTATCTATAGTGTTGAACAAAAAAAAAGCTTAGGAAAAATAAGTGTAATTTGCTTTTTAAAATGTCAGTTTCTACAGAAAGTAGTATGCTAAGAAGTACCAAATGACCAAGGACTTGACAGCAAACAAGTATCAATCTTTTCTTTTTTCTAAAGAGTCAAACTGCTTCATTTCTATCACTATAATCTAGTGGAATAATGTTTAATTCCAAGAATTCATACAATACTGTGAAAGGAACCTATTACTTTGCTATATTATTTTTTAATTGTTTTATTGCAATGTCAAGCAGTACCAAATGATCAAGTAATATATAATGAACAAACCTCAACTTCTTTAAAATCTATCAATTTCCTATTTTTGGAAATCTTCACAGCTTGAAAGTGGACTAACCAAGTTACATGAGTTTGGCAGATAATCAGCACTGGTTTACAGGATATAACAATTTTAATGATGTATAGGAATATTGGCCATATTTTGTGAGAAATGAACATTAAAAACCTGGATTTTTAATTTTTTTTCAAGACTAAGAAGTTTATTTCAAGTAGTCAGACTTTTTATATACTTATCAATATAGGATATAATGGCAATTTGCAAAATAGACAGCAAATGGATCACTCAAATTTTTAAGCCAAGTTTTACATGGATTGATGAATTTTATAGAACCCAGAGACACACAAGATATCTGAATATTTCACTGCTTGAGAGAGCATCAGGTTCTTAAGAATCAAAAGACACAAAATACCCCAGGAAACAAAGAGTCAAACCTCAATAACATCATGGCACATGCCTCTTGAATCAGACAAAACAGGGCAACTCCATGAGCCCTAACAGTCATCCACTCAGGTTTTAGTTAATTCCAAATACCAATTTCATCCTAATTGCAATTCCACTTTTCAGGCTCATCCCTCACACAACACCTCCTCCCATCATCACTTTCTTCTTTGATAGGATAGAGCCTTCTCTGGGTGTTTCCCACCCTGGGACATCACGTCTCTTCAGGGAAAGGCACATCCCTGAAAACCTGGCCTTTACTGCTGAAAAATTACGAAGAAAAATCTTTTTGCTTTTTCTACCAAAATCAGAATTATTCTGTTAAATGCTATCTTCCACAGGCTCACTAATCATGTACATAGACATGGGAGTACATTGATAGCTAAGCACGGAAATATATACTACCTTTTGTATAATGTTGAAAATAAAACATTTAAAGCATCTGATGTCATGTTACTGATGTTAAAATACAATGAAAAGAACATTACCTGGAATAACATAGTACAATATTTATTTGCCTGTGATTGAACTTATACTTGACTGAGAGTCTTCTCATGGAGACTGTGAGCTACTGCATACACAGCATTATATACATTATAACTCTCTTCAATCATGACCATTTTAAAAATATTCCCTGGCAAAAAAAAAATTCCAAAGAAGCATTGGGCAGTTTTTGGAGATTTTACATTCAGAATGCAAAAGTGAACAATTGAAATGTTTGGCCCACAAGATATGAAGAAAAATATCTCCTGGGTACTTGATAGAGGTGGCTTCCTGCATAAAATTTGTGAAACCAATAATCTCCCCATGATGGGGTGAAAAAGTGAAAGCCCCATGGGATAATTCTAACATGGTATATTGTTTAAAGTTTTGGCCAACCCATTTTGAGTTCCTGACACAAATTTTCTTCATTTTATACTTTCTATGTCTGTTTTCTATTACAGTTAATAGAAAAGCAATGAGTCCATGAATTACAGTCACATTTGCTGATGACTCTAGGATATGCATCTGATTATTTGTTAGCAAATAATACAATGATTCCCCCACAAATCATACTGTTTCCATAAGAGCTATGCAGATTCCATTTTTGTCCAGCTCCTTTCTCAAGTCTGATAGAAACTGACCACCTCTGTGGTCTTCTGTAATGAGCAATCCCACCCAGGTCCAGCTGAAACGAAACATCAAAAAGGCAATACCATAGAACAGGTCTGTGTGTCTGGGGGCCACCTGGTACAGAGATGGAAATGGAATTATGTCAGTCTGAATGTGATCAACAGGCCCAAAAGTAAGCTGAAAAGAATGCAGTATTTTTAAAATGAAAACAAGAATTGCCATTATATATTGTCTTAGTCTTAAAAAAACAAATTGAAATTATAAATTTGAAACTGCTATAAAGTTCTTAATATCACATCTCACTTCCCGAGTCTTTCCAGAAAATTACTAAAAAAAAAACTCAAGGTTTCAAAGTACCTTCTGTATTGTTCATCCTTCTTACGATATGTAAACAAAAAAAGATGTCTTTATTTGTCTCTTTAGTTGCTTTTTTAAATAAGTAACCAAAATCTCTCCTTTTCATTTTGCACCCAGCAAGTATCTAAGAAAAGAGACCTGGCTGTACATCACTCACATGGCTTACACTCACCTGAGGAAATTTGTAAATATTCAAAACTGTCCCAATGGTTTCTGATATTTTCCATGATATTCCAGTAAGTGAAGCAGATGATTTGATCTCTTTTCTACAGTTGTAATTGGGATGGATTTACTCAAACCTGAGAGTCAATAGAATATACTCCTCAGAACATTCTTTTGAAGATATGGCAGATTATAAATCTCAAGTCCCAGAGAAGTGTTTGGTAAAATATGGGTGTCCAAGTTGGTCTCATTGATGGCCAATACCATGGCCAAAACAAGCTGATAATTTTGTACATTCATCCTGAACACAGATATATCAGAGCACTCATATGGGGAATTCACAACAATTATACCTACAACTTTAGTGCAATGGCTTCTAGAGTGTGAAAGTTTGTTTGCATGCCGGGCGGTGGTGACACACGCCTTTAATCCCAGCACTTGGGAGGCAGAGGCAGGCGGATTTCTGAGTTCGGCCAGCCTGGTCTACAGAGTGAGTTCCAGGATAGCCAGGACTAAACAGAGAAACCCTGACTCGAAAAAAAACCACACACAAAAAAAGTTTGTTTGCTTACAACACACTCCTTCATATCTACCAAGGAATTGTTTCAATTCAAATCATATGTCATGACATTTTTAGTTGATGATATACTGTTCCACGCCCCTTCCGAGTCCCCTTCGCCCTCGAAAGAGACACGTGAGGCAGTGTTCGGGTAGTTACTACAGCGAGGCTTTATTCTTGTATCAGCAGAAGCAGAAGACCCCAAGCCTGGAAAAGGCACTGCTATATGTACCCTAGAGTGGTGTGTTCACTTCTGATTGGCTGTTCACTCATCACCCCATATTATGCCCCGGGATGGGCAGTGGCTTGGCGTGCTTTTGCCTTTTGCACCTGCGCAGTTAGTTGTTTACTTGTGGGAGCACAGGATGTCTGCACCATCTTGTAATGGCGAATGTTGTCACGCTCACCGTGGCTCCTAACATCTCCCCCTATCAATTTTATTAAGATGGAACAGCCTTTTGCCTATCAAGCGCAGCACCGACTCAGTGAGGGAAAGCAGAGGCCTGATCCCCTGTGCAAATGTGATATTGTAATGGGTTTCTTCTCTTGTCATCATGCAATGAGTAATACTTCCCATACCCATCTCAATGCCTTTTTGTCGGGGAAACGGAGCCTCCGCTCTGGAGCGCCCAGCGGCCCAACCTTTGTGCACTCAGGCATACTTTCGGGAAATCTATCTACACTCGTGGAACATTCCCTGTTGAGTACCCACTTGCAAACACCTCTAAATATTCAGGTACCACAGTTATTCAGGCAAGGGCTGGCTAGACTTAGACCTCTCATCAACCCAGTGCAATGGGCTGAACCCTTGGGGTGCATCGACTGAGGGTCTCAGTCATCAGATACTTTCTTAGCCTAGATAGCCAAATTTCAGGGGAAGATCCTTGCTCAAGGCTACGAGTGCTTGGGCGATAGCAACCTTGTCACGTTTGTGTTGGGCTCTGAGCTTGCAGACCAACCATAACATGAACACTAATCCACAACATAGGGCTGCACCAAACAGGCCTATCCCTACCCTTTAAGAAAGAAAGAAAAGGCAGAGGTAAGCCAAGAAGTAAAATCGCCAGGGGTAACAGGGTCCACTCGTGTTCCATTAAGGCTCAAAATCCGGATCTGCAATCGCTGCTGCATCTGGTCCAGCTCCCCAGTCCAATTCCCTTGTAAATAAGCAGAAAGATTATGGCTTTGAATAGATGTATCATTCATAAATCTCAGAGGTGTAATACATAGATATGGGGTTGCTGACAGGCAGCTCATTTGAACCACATCTGTGAGTTGTTCTGCATGGGCTTGGAGCAAATCAACTCTCTGATTGACCAACAGAATGTCTGATGCCAAGTGTGCATCCACTTTCTGTAGAGTGGTCAAAGCCTCAGAAGTCTTTTCTGAAATTTGATTAACAACAGTAGCTGCTGTAACTTGATTAGCCTTGGCTATACCAGCTGTCACAGCTGCAGCTGCAGAGATGGTAATAGCAGTGATAATGGCTGCAGTAATGCCAAAGTCTCTTTTATGTCTTATTAATGATGTAATAGGGAAGGTTTCGGGATCGGCTTCTACTGGGATGGGCACAAAGGTAGGCACGTGCACAACCAAGGCCAGGTCCAGTGATCCACTCCAGCATTGTGCCAAAAAGCATGTAACATTCTTACAATCCAAGATATCAGAATTATTTTTAAATTTGGATAACATAAAGAAAAATGGGGGGTCCACACACACCGACACCGGTTGTGCAAATGCATTTCTAAACACCTTATTAATTTTAATGTTATCCAAATGGCTAGAGATATTAGATCGTGTAGTTGAAACATTTTGCACTTCATGAAATATACCATTCAACAAGGCAAAGGCAGATACACTGGCACTAGCTCCAGCCTCATTACTCAACACCCAATGATAAAAGGGCCAAATATTTTCTATGCCAGTGCTCTTACCTGTGTTATTCATTATAGCCAAATTGAGAGGAGGGGATAAATTAAATCTTCTGGCAATTTGTTTCTTGGGTTTAATCTTAGACTGGCAAGGTGAAAACACCACTGGAAAGGACAAATCTGGATAGCACCACGGTATCATCTGTTGCAAAGTGGCATTATTGGTATTCCAATTGGACCTCCCAATTATAGTAACGTTACTTCTAATCATGGTGGTGGTAATGTTTATAGGCGCTGATTAATTCAGACCAACATTTCCCGATCCTTCCATCTGTCCTGAACTAATCAGATTCAAGACAACCCCTAGCACTCTTGTCTCTACCTTACTGTAAGTCACAGGATCCACCCAATTAGCAAGAGTAGCTTTCTTAAGAATCATACAAGGTGTATGCAGTTTACTTGTCTTATTACCCTTGTTTGTTGCCACAAAACAAAGTGTAAAGTTTAATGGAAAACTTGTAGCATTATATAACTCGGGCTGCTGGTGAGTGTGCCAGGAGCATGGGGCATCCATGTAACACTCAGTGGCTGTAAACAACGGCAGCACTGCAGAATTTGAATGTACTGGCATGGGCACGAGCCAAGATCTAACTATGGCCCATAGTGGTATACTTATCCCCAAAACGAACATCAGCATCAGGAGAATCAGAGCCATTATCTTGCAATCTAGCTTCATTCTTCACGATCTACACCAGCCGCCTGGGGACCCAAATTGGATTGTCTTCACCCTGTGGAAAAACACAGACAGCTCCCCTCCCCGGCCATGGCGGGGGTCTATCGAGTCCCTGACCTTGGAGAAGGACAACAACCATCTCTAAATTTGCTGCTGCAAGTCCTGCATTAGTGAGGGGACCTCCCAAGCCACGACAGGCTCTCAACCAGTCTTGTAACCCTCTGTTCCTACGAGGGGCAATGACTGTGCATTCCACTGTGGTATTTTCAAAGAGCATTTGTTCTATCAATGGTATTGCCTGCTCTGGTTCCCCAAAGATTCTGCCAGCTGCCTCAGTCATACGGGCCACAAAGTCAGAGAAGGACTCACTGGTCCCCTGAGTTATTTTGGACAAATAAAGATTACTGCCTTCTCGCCTGGGGAGAGACTTCCAGGCCTTTATTGCAGCTGATGCTATCTGTGCGTAGACCTGCCAGGGATGAGTGGTCTGGTCATTCGCGTGTATGCCAACTCCAACCAGCATGTCAAAAGTCCATAATTGTTGTCCCTCGGTGTTTGCATTAATCCTGGCTTGTGCTTGCAGTGCCTCGTGCCACAAGGCCTTCCACTCTAGGTATTGGCCCATATTGTTAAGTACCGCCTTCGCTGTGTCCTGCCAGTCTCCTGGCGTCATAGCAGCTGTACTTAATCTCTCCACTTGGAATATGGTAAAATTAGCCCCAATTCCATATGCATGTACTGCCTCAGCTAATTCTTTGACCTGCCTATACTCTACTGGGGCATAAACACGGGCGCCTTCTGCCCCTTCAAAGACCGGAAATGCCAGCTGTAGCTGTCTCTGATCTCCTGTGCTGAGAAATGAATTAGAGACGCTGCCCGGGGCATAGGCCGGAGGCAAGGGCAGGGCCGAGGGACTCAAGGTCTTTCTTAGTCTTATCTCAGAACGGTTATTTTTTGCATAGGCGGCTGCCTCCTCTTCCAGGCTTTCTTCTTCGGAGCTGCTAAGGTCTATGGCGGCAAGCTCCTTAATGGGGTATGGGGGGGCCTTTTGACCTCCACTCTCTCTTCACCAGCTGGTGAAGGGTCCTTAACCTTAACAGGCCCTGCAGTGGCCCCTGTTCCTTTTGAGTATGCTTTTCTTTGACCAGGCTCCTTGGCCTGTCTCTGTTGCCCAGGCTTTTTTGCCTGCTTCTCCTTTCCAGGCTCCTTGGCCTTATTTTTTTCCCCAGGCTCCTTGGCCTGATGCCCGCTAACACGCTCTGTTTCTGATACCCTGGAGTGGACCTCTCTTGAAACCTCTTGACTTGCCCTAATAGCTGTGCTGCGAGCTGGATCCCCACAACACAAATAAGCTAAAAGCGAAAGCAACACAAGCAAGAGGCCAACTAGTGCAGCGGCGGCAATGAGTGAAAATCCGCTCGCAACCAAGGCTTCCATCCCAAACATACCTCTCAGAGACGTACCTCGATCCTGTAGTTTTTTAACCCGCCCCGAATCTCGGGGGGGGGGTCTCCACAGCGCCTTGAAATTCCCGTGTTTCGGCACCAGATTGTTCTGCGCCCCTTCCGAGTCCCCTTTGCCCGCGAAAGAGACACGTGAGGCAGTGTTCGGGTAGTTACTACAGCGAGGCTTTATTCTTGTATCAGCAGAAGTAGAAAGACCCCAAGCCTGGGAAAGGCACTGCTATATGTACCCTAGAGTGGTGTGTTCACTTCTGATTAGCTGTTCACTCATCACCCCATATTACGCCCCGGGATGGGCAGTGACTTTGGCGCACTTTTGCCTTTTGCACCTGTGCAGTTAGTTGTTTACTTGTGGGAGCACAGGATGTCCGCGCCATCTTGTAATGGCAAATGCTGTCATGCTCACCACGGCTCCTAACAATATACTTAAGAGGAAGACTTGTTAACTATAGACCCAAGAGAGCATGCTTTCTCTGATTTCCAATATCAAAATATAAAATAATTTTACTATAGAGTGAAGAAGATTCCTACACAGAATATCCACTCTTCTTTTCTTCCAGTGTCCAAAACTATATAAAATAAGTATTTCTTCACTATTCCACCAGGCTTCTAAGATAAATTATTATGAAAGAGCTGACTTATTTATTTCAGTGCATCTGTGGCAATGTTTGGATTTTGTGCAGTTTTATATTTATCGTACTTATTTGTATGTGCAGTGTGTCAGTGTTTCTGTCTCTCATGTGGTTGAATATACATCTTCTTTGGTTAACACATTTCAATGCTTGTGTATTAAATGCAGGTAAAAACTTTTCTAACTTGATTTTGGTTTTTAGCCCTCTTTAATTTATGTGTCTGTTTTGTCATCCTTATGCATGCCATGCATGCCATGAAAAATTCTCAGACTTTTTCTGTCACAATTTCCCATCTTTTTGTAAGAGTACTTCCAATATTATTGGGCAATGACATTCCCAATGTGAGATGAGCTCTGTGAAACACACATTTCTCACCTGTATTACAGCAGTCTATGCTGTGGCACTCCATCACTTTTATAACAGTGACATCTAGTGAAGAATTACATGAATTATACTTGGGAAGGTAAGACCTGCACATAGATGGAGGAAAACAATTATACTTTCAACATGTAATGTTCAAAAAGGAAGGCTCTGTTATTCTTTTTCTTCCTTCTTTTTCCTATTGGTTATTTTATTTATTTACATTTCAAATGTTATCCCCCATCCAGGTTTCCATTTTTCAACTCCCCTATCCCAGTCCCCTTTCCCCTGCTTCTATGAGAGTAATCTCCTACCCACCTACCCACCCACGCCAGCCTCACTGCCCTAACATTCCCCTACACTGGGGCATCAAGTATTCACAGGGTCAAGGGCCTTCCCTCTCATTGATGCCAGATAGAGCAATCATCTGCTATATTTGCAGTTGGAGCCATAATCTTTCCATGTGCACTCTTTGGTTGGTGGTTTACTTCTTAGGAGTTCTGGGGAGTCTCGTTGGTTGATACTCTTGTTCTTCCTATGGGGCTGCAAACCAATTCAGCTACTTCACTCCTTCCCTTAGCTCCTCCATTGGGGTTCTCGTACTCAATCCAATGGTTGGCTGCAAGCATCCGAAATCTGTATTGGTCAGGCTCTGGCAGAGCCTTTCAGGAAACACCTATATCAGACTCTTGTCAGCAAGCACTTCTTGGCATGAACAATAGTGTCTGTATTTAGTGTCTGCATATGGGGTGGATCCCCATATGAGACAGTTTCTGGATTGCCTTTCCTTCAGGCTATGATCAACTCTTTGTCTATGTATTTCATTTAGACAGGAGCAATTCTTGGTAAATATTTTTAAGATGGGTTGGTGGCCTCATCCCTCAACTGAGGCATTGCCTAACCTTTGTATATGGTCTCTACATGTCATCCTCATTCACTCCTGGGAGCCTCTTGCTTTTCTGGCATCTGGAACAATCTGGTGGCTAGCCCCAGATCCCCATCCACCATTGCTACACAACTCTGTTCAATTTCCTGACCTTCTGTACATTTCTTCAGATTCAGTTTTTATGTCTCCATTTTCATTTCTGATTTTGTTAATTTGGATACTATCTCTGTGCCCTCTGGTTAGTCTGTGTAAGAGTTTATCAAACTTGTTGATTTTCTCAAAGAACCAGTTCGTGGTTTTGTTGATATAGTTCTCTTTGTTTTTACTTGTTTGATTTCCTGAGTTTGATTATTTCCAGGCATATACTCCTCTTGGGTGTATTTGTTTCTTTTGTTCTAGAGCTTTCAGATATGCTATTAAGCTGCTAGTATATGCTCTCTCCAGTTTCTTTGTGGAGGCCTTCATTTTCATTCTAAAAAGTCTTCCATTCCTTTCTTTTATTTCTTCCCTGAGTAAGCTTTCTTTGAGTAAATAGTTGCTGAGCTTCCATCTGTATGTGGGCTTTCTGTTGTTTTTGTTGTTATTAAAGGCCAGCCCTAGTCTATGGTGATCTAATAGGATGCATGGGATTATTTTAATCTTCTTGTATTTGTTGAGGCTTGTATGGTGACTGACTATATGGTCAATTTTGGAAAACATACCATGAGGTGCTGAGAAGAAGGTATATTTCTTTGTTTTAGGGTAAAATGTTCTATAAATATCTGTTAAATTCATTTGGTTCATAACTTCTGTTAGTTTCACTGTGTCTCTGTTTAGTTTCTGTTTCCATGATCTGTCCATTGATGAGAATGTAGTGTTGAAGTCTCCCACTATTATTGTGTGAGGTGCAATGTGTGCTTTGAGCTTTAGTAAAGTTTCTCTTATAAGTGTGGGTGCCCTTGCATGTGGAACATAGATGTTCAGAATTGAGACTTCCTCTCAATAGATTTTTCCTTCGATGAGTATGATGTGTTTTTCCTCATCCTTTTTGATAACTTTTGGGTTTAAATTTTATTTTATTTGATATTAGAATGACTGCTCCAGATTGTTTCTGGCATCATTTGCTTGGGAAAAAAACTCCAGCCTTTTACCATGAGCTATTATTGTCTGTCTTTTTCACTGAGATGCATTTCCTGTTTGCAGTAAAATGCTGGGCCCTGTTTACATATCCAATCTGTTAGTTTATGTCTTTCATTGTGGAATTGAGTCCAGATGTTTAGAGATATTAAGGACCAGTGATTGTTGCTTCCTTTTATTTGCATTGTTAGAGGTGGAATTGCATTTGTATGGCTACTTTTGAGTTTGTTGTAAGATTATTTTTTTTGCTTTTTCTTGGGTATAGCTTTCCACTTGCATTTGAGTTTTCTATCTACAATCCTTAATAGGCTTGGATTTGTGGAAAGATGTTTAAATTTTGTTTTGTCATGGAATATCTTGGTTTCTCTATGTTAATTGGGAGTTTTTCTGGGTATAGTAGCCTGGGATGGAATTTTATTTCTCTTAGGGTTTTTATGACATCTGCCCAAGATCTTCTGGCTTTTAGAGTCTCTGGTGAGAAGTCTGGTGTAATTGTGATAGGTCTGCCATTATATGCTTCTTGACTTTTCCCCTTATTGCTTTTAATATTCTTTCTTTGTTCTGTGCATTTGATGTTTTGATAATTATGTGACAGACAGAATTTATAAAGAAAGATAAAAGTTATATAAAAAATTTCGATGATGTAGGACAGTAATCCAAAACTATATTTCAAACATCATAATTAGCCTTTTTATAACTATTAAGAAACACATGTGAACTGAAGCTTACATAAAATCATAGAATATTGTTCAATATACATAGGCAGCATTTTCTCACCCAGTGCATGATTAGGTTTCATTAATAATTACCCTGAATAATAAAAATGCACCTCATTTTTATCTTACAAATCTATATATAAACTCATAGGTATGGTGTTGCTCTAAAAAGGGGTAACATACTTGTTTGGAGTTCATTCTAATTATGAGGTGATCTACCCTGGCACTTCCTTTCCACTTCTCACTGTTTCTCATAGTATATGCATGCTATAGAATGATGATGCCTAAGGAATCTGTCTCAGGTGTAATCACATTAACAGAATATGGTACAAAACAGCTTTGTCTGACATAATAATTGTTATATTCCTTGACGTTCAACTTACGTTGGCTACATAGACATTTCTTAGAAAAGAAAATGATAAAAAATGATAAAAAATAAAAAAGAGGACGCATTTCAGAGGCCAAATCTTGAGTATATGATTCCGAGATCTCAACCTTGTATTTTTTTACCAACTGCGACAATGATTCATGCATGTGTATGTATGTATATATATATATATATATATATATATATATATATATATATATATAGAGAGAGAGAGAGAGAGAGAGAGAGAGAGAGAGAGAATGAACCCAAAAACAACATTTGGTTTAAGAGGACATATGGTATGTCCTCTCATAGGCTACTGTTAGAGTCATGTGACCATGTGACTCAGAGGACAGTTTATGCAGTTAAAGGGAATAAAATCTCTGGTTTGAACATGCTTGACAATGTGGTCTGGCATATAAGATACACTATGACCCATTCATTCTTAATATGATACTAATCAATACCAATATGCAATTGGAAATATTTCTATAAAATAAAAAATAAACATAAAAATGGCTATAGCTGCTACAAAAATAGGTCATAAATTCTCATGAGTATAAAAGTAAACATATTATTAGATTGTATAATCATTACTATTATTAATTACAAGGCAAAAGCAATTCAAAAGTAGCTTTAAAACTTTTAACATACATATAGTCAAATATGATTTACAATTTCAATCAATGCAAATAAAATTAACATGCTAATGTAGTTCAAAAACTTGAAACACAACATTTAATTTTTTCATCATAATGAAATACCAACTTTCTGAACAGAAAAGTATGTGATATCATTTTTACCCATGATGATAAACATATATCCCATAAGTAGAAATTTGAAAAATTTAAGAAAGAAGTATAAGAAAATATAGTTACATTTTCCACAGAGCTAGAAATCAAACAATATGTTCTTTTTTTAATTGAATATTTTCTTTATTTACATTTCAAATGATATTCCGGTTTCCAAGTTTCACCTCCAGAAACCCCCTAACCTATCCCCCTTTCCCCTTCTTCTCTGAGGGTATTCCTGCATCCACAAACCCACTCCCACCTTTCCACCCTGGCATTCCCCTACACTGGGGCATCAAGCCTTCACAGGATCAAGGGCCTCTCTTCCCAGTGATGCCTGACAAAGCCATCTTCTGCTACATATGTGGCCGGAGCCATGTGTCCCTTCAAGTGTACTCTTTGGTTGGTGGTTTGGTCCCTGGGAGCTCTGGGTCTGATTGGTTGATATTATTGTTCTTCCTATGAAGGGGTTTGCAACCCTTCAACTCCTTTAGTCCTTTCTCTAACTCCTCCACTGGGGCCCCCATGCTCAGTCCAATGATTAGCTGCAACCAACAATGATTTCCACCCCCTCCCCCTGGTCCTTCCTGCTTGAGCAAAATCATGGCTGGTCTGCTCCCAGGAAGACACCATATTCAGACCCATCCCAGAGGACTGGCTCCACTCAGAACAGTTGATCCATACCAGAGGATCTGCTTCACTCAGAGCAGTTGAGGATCCACTGCACCAAGAGCAATTGACTCATAGCTGGTTTGCTCCCATGAACACGTCTTACCTTGACTCTTTAGCATAAATTTCTTCTGATCTTAGCCAGTGCACTGAGCAGACCTTGGGTGCTACAGCTGCAATGAATTCCACAAAATCCCAGAGGAAGTTGGGCTCCCAAGGGCTCTAACACCCACAGGATCACAGAGGAAGCTGGACTCCAACACAAGGAGAAAAAGTACACCCTAGAAAGTCAAGAAGTTAATCTTTTTCCACCAAACTCAAAAGAAGTTAACTGGACAAACATAATTCCACCTCTAATAACAAAAAAGCAGGAAGCAACAATCACTTTTCCTTAATATCTCTTAACATCAGTGGACTCAATTCTCCAATAAAAGACATAGACTGATGAACTGGATTTCTTGTATGGAGGAAATGCACCCCAGTGACAAAGACAGACACTACCTCAGACTAAAGGATGGAAAATTTTCCCAAGCAAATGATCCCAAAAAACAAGCTGGAGTAGCAATTCTAATATCAAATAAAATTGACTTTCAACCAAAAGTTATCAAAAAAAAAAAAAATAAGGAAGAACACTTCATACTCATCAAAGAAAAAATCTACCAAGACGAACTCTCAATTCTGAATTATCTATGCTCTAAATGCAAGGGCACCACATTCATAAAAGAAACTTTACTAAAGCTCAAAGCACACATTGCACCTCACACAAGAATAGTAGGAGACTTCAACACCCCACTCTCATCAATGGACAGATCATGGAAACAGAAACTAAACAGAGACACATTGAAACTATTAAAAAGTTATGAACCAAATGGATTTAACAGATATCTATAGAACATTTCATCCTAATCCAAAAGAATATGCATTCTTCTCGGCACCTCATGGTACCTACTCCAAAATTGACCATATTGGCCATAAAACAGGCCTCCACAGATACAAAAAAAAAATTGAAATCACATGCATCCTAACAGATCACCAGTAACTAAGGCTGAACTTTAATAATGGTAAAATCAAGGAAAAGCCCAAATACATGTGGAAGTTAAACAATGTTCTACTCAGTGATAAATTGGTCAGGGAAGAAATAAAGAAAAAATTAAAGACTATTTAGAATTTAATGAAAATGAAGACACATCATACCAAAACTTGTGGGACACAATGAAAGCAATGCTAAGGGGAAAACTCATAGCTTTATGTACCTCCAAACGAAAACTGGAGTGAGCATACACTAGCAGCTTGACAGCACACCTAAAAGCTCTAAAATAAAAAGAAGCAAATGCACCCAAGAGGAGTAGACAGCAGGAAATAATCAAACTCAGAATTGAAATCAATCAAGTATAAACAAAAAGATCTGTACAAAGAATAAACAAATCAGGAGCTGGTTCTTTGAGAAAATCAACAAGATAGATAACCCCTTAGCCAGACTAGCCAGAAAGCACAAAGAAAATATATCAATTAATAAATTCAGAACTTAAAAAAGAGACATAACAACAGAAACTGAGGAAATTCAAAAAATCGTCAACTCCTACTAGAAAAGCCTATACTCAACAAAACTGGAAAATCTGGGTGAAATGGAAAATTTCCTAGACAGATACCAGATACCAAAGTTAAATCAGGAGCAGATAAATCATGTAAATAGTCCTATAACCCCTAAAGAAATAGCAGCAGTCATTAAAAGTCTTCCCACCAAAAAAGCTCAGGACCATATGACTGTAGCTCAGAATTCTATCGGATCTTCCAGGAAGACTTATTACCAATTCTCTGTAAACTATTCCACAAAATAGAAACAAAAGGAACAATGCCCAGTTTGTTCTATGAAGCCACAAGATAAAAAACTCAGGTAATAGTAGATGCTAGTGAGGATGGGGAGAAAGAGAAGCACACCATTGTTGGTGGGACTGTAAGATGGTGCAACCACTTTGGAAATCAGTCTGGTGGTTCCTCAGAAAATTGGACTTAGCATTACCTGAGGACACAGCTATACCACTTCTGGGCATATACCCAGAAGATTCTCCAACATATAACAAGAATATATTCTCCACTGTGTTCATAGCAGCTTTATTATAAGAGCCAGAAGCTGGAAAGAACCCAGATATCCTTCAACAGAGGAATGGATACAAAAATGTGGTACATTTACACAATGGAATATTACTCAGCTATTAAAAACAATGAATTCAAGAAATTCTTAGGCAAATGGATGGAACTAGAAAATATCATCTTGAGTGAGGTAACTCAATCACAAAAGAACACACATGGTATTCACTCACTGATTATTGAATATTAGCCCAGAAGCTTGAAATACACAACATTCAACCCACAGAACACATGAAGCTCATGAAGAAGGAAGACCAAGTGGGGGTGCTTTGGTCCTTCTTAGAAGGAGTAACAAAATACTCAAGGGAGCAAATATGAAGAAAAAGTGTGGGACAGAAACTGGAGGGGCCATTTGGAGACCATTCCACCTGGGTATCCATCCCATGTACAGTTACCAAAGGCAGACACTGATGTGGATGTCAGGAAGTGCATGCTGACAAGAGCCTTATATAGCTGTCTCCTTAGAGGTCTGCCAGAGTCTGACATATTCAGAGGCAGATACTCACAGCTAAGGATTGAACTGATCATGGGGTTCCCAATGGAGGAGTTAGAGTGCAGTCTGAAGGAGCTGAAAGGGTTTGAGGTCCCATGAGGAGAGCAACAATACCAACCAACCAGATCTCCCAGGGTCTAAACTACCAGCCTGGGAACACTTAGGGAGGGACCCATGGCTCCAACTGCATATGTAGGGGAGGATGGCCTTGTTCGGTATAGGTGAAAGAGAAGATCCTTGGTCTCATGAAGGCTGGTCACCTTGTGTGGGGGAATTCGAGGGTGGGGAGGTGGGAGTGGGGGGTAGGTGGGGCACATCCTCTTAGAAGCAGGAGGAGGGGGGATTGGATAGAGGATTCCTGGGTGGTGGTGGGGGAATGGGGTAAGGGGATAACATCTGAATTGTAAATAAAATATCCAATATTTTTTCCAAAAAGAAAAGAAACAGAGAAGAATATGAACATAGGTTCAACTATCACATCGATAATAACTATATTCCCTGTGTTTATTGAGAGGTGAATAAACATCTCCTAAAATACTTCAGGGATTATATAGACTCCCAAGTCTCCAGCTTCTGCTAAAACTTATTTTCTCCCTAGGAGAAAGGAAACCTCTTGGGATTGCTGATGAAATTGTTTTCCAAGGAGTCTTCATTATCAAATAATGATGATTTCATGCTTAAATAAATGCAGATAACACTGATTAGGCCAATGGTTGTGAAATATAGGGAGATTTCATGTACTTTCACAGTGAATGGAGTCAACATATACATGGAGCATCAAGAGTAATTCCTCACTATCTACAAACAACCATAGGTAAGTGTCTAAATTTTTTGAGGTTCTTGGGAGATATAGGCAAAAATGTGGTGTTTTTAATTGATGCTTTATACAGCATAGTGGGTGGAGTCTATGTAGGCTTTTGAATGGAAAGATGAACTTTTGTTTATTCCAATATTTTCTAATTCAAAATACAGATGATCAGTTATTAAACTGAATGTTTCCTTTCATGGTTATCACTCATGCTTTGAACCAAATAAGGTTAGACCTACATGAACTCATAGGTCTGCATAATATGGATGTTCAACAATATAATTTACTCGAAAAAATAAAGAGATGATACAATGGTAATAATTTGGTGATAATAGCCATGGGTCAGGAACCAGAAAAATCTGCTTGGCCCGAGTACTAGAAAAATGAGAATTGCCGAGATAAATTCTGATTTTATAATTTCATGGCAGAGCATCTAATTACCAAATTCAATAAAGAAGCAATGTCTTTAGAGAGTGCTAGACTTGAAACCAATTGGACAATGGCTCAAATCTTTACTATTTTAGTAGCTGTAGGGCATTAAACAAATTATTCCCTCCATTCTCCCTTCAGCCTATATATCCATAACATTATCTCTAAGAAAAACATTTCAGTTATAGGATTCTTTCATTCAACAAATATTCACTGAAGAAGTTGAACTTTGAAACCTTGATCTATGGTAATTTAATGAGATCATTAAATAATCTGTATGTGTCAGTATTCTAAACATTCTCATTCAATAATGTGACTATTAAGATGAAGAAGATTCTATACTATTCCAGGTCACAGTGCAGATGTGTGTGAGTTTTGCTGAGACCAAGAATATGATCTCATACATTTGCTTTATTCAGAGAGCATGTACAAAGATCCATATGCTATGTTTTCTGAGAAAAATGGGAAAAAGATGCAGGGTAAAACACAGCTGTAACACCTGTTCGAAAAACTTCTATTGACCTGAATGTTCCATCCCACACAACAAACATTAATGGTTATTTTTCAGTATGTGATTGTTTTTGTTTTCCCAGATCAATTTGTTTTGAGAGTGATGTACCTGCTGGTCCATTTGAAATTAGATGATTACAAACATTCTATTCTAAAGAATTTGTTGGATTAAAGTTTGAAAATGGTATATACAGTAAATGGAGCATTAAAATAATACCAATATGGTAAAAAATTCAGCCTTATTAAAAATAACCTGAGGGTTTTCTCCATTTAGAAAAAACAAAAGGTAAGTTACAGTGTCTGTCTGTGTTTCTGTGTTTGTGTATGTGTGTGTGTGTGTGTGTGTGTGTGTGTGTGTGTGTGTTTCTAGCATGACTTAATATATTTCTTGGATGTTAGTTGTATACTGAGAAATTGAGATGCTTTGGGTTTTTTACTATCATAGTAATTGTTAACCTGTGTGGATTGAATATAATAAATACATCTTGATCATAGCCACCTACTCTTCCATCCTCTTTTACTTTCCCTCTAGTCTTGTTCCTGTACCCTAGTCACAACCCTCCCCCCTTTTTAGTTACTTTCAGGACATATCTTTAGCTTATAATTATAAAAGAAAACATACACTAATTAACTTTATATATTTAGGTTAATTTGCTCTAAGTCCTATAGTTATATTTGTTTTTCTCTAAAAATAGTGCTTAACTATTTTTATTGGATGTTGTTTTTATTTGCATTTCAAATATTAGTGCTTTCCTGATACCTCCCCAACCCCTATCCCATCCCCCTCCCCCTGCTTCTATGAGAGTGATTCCCCCACTCACCCACCCACTCCTGCCTCCCTGCCCTGACATCAAGCCTTCCCAGGACCAAAGGCCTCTCCTCCCATTGATGCCCGACAAGGCTATCCTCTGCTACATATACAGCTGGAGCCATGGGTCCTTCCATGTGTATTCTTTGGTTGCTGATTTAGTCCCTGGGAGCTCTGGGGGTCTGGTTGGTTGATATTGTTATTCTTCCTATGGGGTGGCAAACCCCTTTAGCTCCTTCAGTCTTTTCTCTAACTCTTCCATTGAGGACCTCTTGCTCAGTCCAATGGTTAGCTGTGAGCATCCTCCTCTGTATTTGTTAGGCACTGCCAGAGCCTCTCAGGAGACTGCTATATCATGCTACTGTCAGCAAGCATTTCTTGGAATCCACAATAGTGTCTGGGTTTGGTAACTGTATATAGGATGAATCCCCAGGTGGAGCAGTCTCTGGATGGCCTTTCCTTCTGTCTCTGTTCCATACTTTGTTTTCGTATTTCCTCCTGTGAGTATTTTGTTCCCCTTCTAAGAAGGACCAAAGCATCCACGCTTTGGTCTCCTTCTTCTTGAGCTACATTTGGTCTGTAAATTGTATCTTGGATATTCTGAGCTTTAAGGCACTTATCAGTGAGTGCACACCATGTGTGTTCTTTTGAGACTGGGTTACCTTACTCAGGATATTTTCTAGTTTCATCCATTTGCCTAAGAATTTCATAAAGTCATTGTTTTTAATAGATGAGTAATACTCCATTTTGTAAATGTACCATATTTTCTGTAACCATTCCTCTGTTGAAGGATATCTGGGTTCTTTCCAGCTTCTGGTTATTATAAACAAGGCTGCTATGAACATAGTGGAACAGGTGTCCTTGTTATATGTTAGAGCATCTTTTGGGTATATTCCCAGGAGTGGTATAACTGGTTCCTCAGGTAATACTCTTTCCAATTTTCTGAGGAACAGCCAGACTGATTTCCAGAGTGATTGTACCAGTTTGCAATCCCACCATTAATGGAGGAGTGTTCCCCTTTCACAACATTCTCCCCAGCATCTTTTGTCACCTGACATTTTTTATCTTAGCCATTCTGACTGGTGTGAGGTGGAATCAAATCTCAGGGTTGTTTTGATTTTCAGCTCCCTGATTACTAAGGATGTTCACCATTTCTTTAGGGGCTTTTCAGCCACTCCGTATTCCTCAGTTGAGAATTCTTTGTTTAGCTCTGTGCCACATTTATTTCTGACAAACAGATATTTTTATTACTACCACATATTTATTAACTCCCTTCTGGGCATCTTATTAATTTATATTTTAGCTTTTGTGAAAACACATTAGTGAACCAAATCAAGATATTTACTTATTTTATTTCCAGTTTTGTATATGCTCTGAAGAGATATGTCATTTGACAGCTTTATTTTGAGGTTTGGTTTTTTTTTTTCCAAAAAGCACCATAGTGGCAAAACTACCATACTTCTAATAACAGTTTATATGCTTCTTTTCTTATCTATATCTTATTCAGTACAACAAAATGTATTTTGGAACCAGATCTCTGTTTTATCCAAATCTTGATTCTTTTTCTTTATGATGGATAACACTTTAAAAATCACCATACTTCTTGAATCAAAGTCTTTATCTCATCCAAAAATACTTAAACAATTATATCTATAGGTGGTGTTTTCAAAATTATTTAAAAGTGTCTAATATTTTACCACTTTAATCTGTCATGTTCAGTGACATAAAGAACATCCACAGGGCTTTGAAACAATCTGTGCTATTAATTTTGATACCTTCAGAATTACAAATATTAAAGTTATAACATTTAGTCAGATGCCTGCTATGGAACCACCTCTGATTTTTGTTTGGAGAATTGTAGGTTAGTGAAAGATCACTGTGTACTTTAATAGTCAAAAAACATATTTGTGAAAAATATTATTTTGATTCTCACCTGGGATAATTACTAAATATGAACATCTATTTTGATTTAAAACATCATGAAATTGTAAGAACTCTTTATTATTGTTATTATTAACCATTTTCAGACAATTGTGAGAGTTTCTCATGGTTTATGTTCAGTTTGTACTTAATATCATTAAAAGCATAGTTCTAAGAGATAAATTTATGACTGAAACTTTCATATGTCATATTAAACCTGTCCCTGCTGAAACTCAAAGTCAAGATTTTTCAGTTGGGACATTTTCATCTCAGGAGGTTTTCGATTCTTGAATTTTTAGTACATCAAGATTTCAAATTTTGAATCATACTGATAACTGATGGATTAAAAAAATAGGGATATTTGTTACACAACCAACCACTGTGAAAGGTTCATTTAGCCTCCAAAAGGATTCATAACCCACAGGTTGACAACCACTATTCTAAGAGATAGATTGATTATTGAAATTTCTGTACTTCATATTCTCCCTATCCATGCCAAAAATCTAACATAATATTTCTAAACTTGGGACAGTTTTATCCCAGGATGTTCTTGACTTTGGAATTTTAAGTTCTCCAGAATGTCCTACTAACATCTCACAAATAAAGAGTGTCAGGGATACTGGTAGACATTTTGCAATACCCAGGTGCCCATAGGAGAATGGTACTTGGCAGGGCACAGCACTGGATGGAAGTAAAGAACTGATGATCTTTGGTCTTGTAACTTTCTCTTACTATTTTGTGCTAATATTGGCTGGTTTCCTTTCTCTTATTATTTTGTCCTAATAAGCACTGATTTTCTTTCTCTCTGGCTAGAGGCTCTCTTGTTGACCTTCAGAGAAGCTTAGGACTCATTAACTCTTCATGAACGAGAGAGAAAAGAAAGTTCATCATTTACCCAGACAACAGGCCCAAACATACACACACTCATACAAACACTCTCCTTGGGCCCAACCACCTGTCTCAACCACAAGTCTTCATGCATATTTACATACATATACACATATATTTAGATGCCACACACATATATTTAGATGGATGGGGCAGAGCCTCCCAACTCACACATGTGCATTTGGATGGATGTGGCAGAGCCCTTCCTAAATTAACACCTTATTTCTTCTCTCTGGCCTTTTTGTACCTTCTTAGACAAAGGTTCTCTAGAAAATTAGCTTATAAATAAAATGTTACACAAAATGGGGTTACAGAGGATGTTGATAGTAAGTTCAACGCATGTTTCATTCAATAATCTCTTTATAAGTTTAAAGAAACAGGTTTTTCATGGCCTTGCCTTATTAAAGTGCACACTTCATCCTCCGACCTGACCTAGAATGAATGTTTTCCTTGATCACAAATTTTCCCCAAGCCTATTTCTCTTCTTAGTGTAATTGTGAAAGCTCATTTTATTCTTTATTAAGCAGACTTTACTTGCTATTGTATGAGGAGTGGGTTTCTTGGTTCTAACTTTATTACATATTTCTGGTAAAAACCATTTCCTTAAATTTTATTCATAAGATTATTTGAATCAAAACAGAAATTCAATAATTTGTTATTTTATTTATTTACATTTTAAACCTTATCTCCCTACCCAATTAAACCCCTTATCCTCTCCCCCACCTCCCCTGTTTCTATGAAGGTGATCCCACACCCACCCACCCACCCCCTCTTGACTCATTGCCCTAGCATTCCCCTACACTGGGTCATTGAGCCCCCAAAGGACAAAGGGACTCTCTGCCCATTGATGCCAGATAAGGCCATCCTCTGCTACATATGCATATGGAGCCATGGGTCCCTCCATGTAGATTCGTTGGTTGGAGATTTAGTCTAAACGGCATTAATTCATGGAGGTTCATCTCCATGTTGACCTGCAGGAATTATTCTCCCTAGGATGGGTTGATGCCCAGGAATCATTAGGCCATGTAATACTGACAGGAAAGTCATATCAACAGCAAAAGGCAGTCCTGAAATAAGTCTTCTTAGAGCTCACCTACCACAGGTCATGCAAAATGGAGGGACATTTCAAAAAATTACTTGCATGCTTTTAGCCTTTCCTAGATGGCTTCTGAGATGCAGAAGAGTACCCTGAGGCAAAACTTTTCTTTCTTCATTAATGCCAAGTTATAAAACCCCTGATGTTACTGAACTGGAAAATGTAATGAATTATATCAAGGGCTTGTAAGCAAGCACTATCAGGATTTAGCAAAGAGAAAGCTTTGTTTGAATTGTAATTATAATGCATTGGATAACTGGAGAAAAGAAATGAATTGAGTAGGTTAAGGCTTGGAAAAGCATAATGTTGAGTAATAATAGCAATAAGATATAACTTAGCATCAAAGAATTCAACATCTTTTACACTACAGTCAAGAATAAATATCTACCCCCTTTTCCACTTCCTTATCCTCTCTTCCTCCTAAGTCCCTCCTCACCTCTAACTCCTATGATTATTTTATTCCCACTTCTAAGTAGGACAAAAGCATCCACACTTTGGTCTTCCTTCCTCTTGAGCTTCTTATGGTCTGTGAGTTGTATAGTGGGTATTCCAAGCTACTTTTGCCTAATATCCACTTATCAGTGAGTACATACAATGATCTGATAGTATGCATGGGATTATTTCAATCTTCTTTTATCTGTTGAGGCCTGTTTTGTGGACAATTATATGGTCAATTTTACAGAAGATACCATGAGGTCTCTGAGAAGGTATATTCATTTGTTTTCAAATGAAATGGTCTATAGCTATCTGTTCAATCAATTTGGTTCATAAGTTCTGTTAGTTTTGCTGTGTCTCTTTTTAGCTTCTGTTTCCATGATCTGTCCATTGATGAGAGTGGGGTGTTGAATTCTCCCACTATTATTATATAAGATGCATTGTGTGCTTTGAGCTTTAGTAGAGTTTCTTTTATGTAGGTGGGTGCCCTTGCACTTGGAACATAATGTTCAGAACTGAGAGTTCATCTTGGTAGATTTTTCCTTTGATGAATATGAAGTGTCCTTCCTCATCTATTTTTTATAACTTTTGGTTGAAAGCTGATTTTATTCAATATTAGAATGGCTACGCCAGCTTGTTTCTTGGGACCAATTGCTTGAAAAATTGTTTTCCAGCCTCTGAGGTAGTGTCTGTCCTTGTCACTGAGGTGTGTTTCCTGTATGCAGCAAAATGCTTGGGCCTGTTTACGTATCCAGTCTGTTAGTCTATGTCATTTTATTGGGGAATTGAGTGTATTAATGTTAAGGGATATTAAGTACCAGTGACTGTTACTTCCTGTTATTTTTGTTTTTATGTGTGGAATTATGTTTGTGTAGCTATCTTCATTTGGATTTGTTGAAAGAAAAGTACTTTCATGCTTTTTCTTGGGTGTAATTTCCCTTCTTGTGTTGGAGTATTCCATTTATTATCTTTTGTAGGACTGGATTTGTGGAAAGATATTGTTTAGATTTGGTTTTGTCATGGAATATCTTGGTTTCTCCATCTATGGTAATTAAGAGTTTTGCTGAGGGGCAGAATCAAGTATGAAAGGAGAGCGGGGAGATGTCTAGATGTGGGAAAAAACCTCATGGGGGGGGAAGGGAGTCTGGCAGCAGGGTCCCAGTGGACTTCCCACACCACTGGTGGAGCGTCCCCCATTCGCACAGCTGCCATAGGCAGGACAGCAGCTGCATCAGCAAGGTTCAGGGTTCCAAAGGCTGGGAACCCTGCGACAGCAGGCCTAGGCGACACGTGGAGTCTGGTTTTCCAAAGCTTTTATTGTTCATGGCATGGTGAGTGGGTGTAGATGGTGTGTGCTCCCCCCAAAAAGTCAAGGGGCCTGTCTTTTTATAGGGAGGGGGAAAGGGAGTGGGAATAACTTAATTAGCTATGCCCACCAGCCTTTAGATAACTCAATATTTTAATCTCTGGAGGTGGAGACCTGCTAATCATGCCCTCTACCTGTGTGCTATGAGACTGAAGGGTGCAGATTGAATGGAGTTACCTCGACCAAGACCCGACATCCCACTCTCTTTTCTTTCATAAAAAGAAGGGACAGCTCTAGTCTGAAAATTGTAGATTAAAGAGAGATGTGGACCGCATGGAGTGGTCTGGAATCTGGGAGCATGGGGAGATACTTGCTGTCCCTGACAGGCAATGTCCTGTTGTGTCCCCGGCTACCTCAAACCCATCAGTCTACCAGGGGGCCCTTGAACAGAGCTGAACGCCTTCTGTCCCAGTGGGTCTCCGGGGTTCAAAAGCTTGTTCGACCAGGCTATGTCCAAACCATCTCTTCATGGCCCAAATCTCACTCTTTTTAGTGAAAATTTTGGATGAGGTAGTCAAAAGAAAACACTATGTAGGCCAGAGGGTATAGCATAACCAGTCAAGGGTAACGGGAATTGAGGGTAGGGTTTGGAAGCCAGGGAATCATTGAATTGATTAAATACAGGTTGTACAGTTTGAGGGTAATGACATCTGATTAATCTAAATAAACATTATGATTTCCTCACTAACATGTAACTTTAGCTATTTGACTTTGGCAAAAGAGTTCATCTGCAGCTGGAAGGTCTGGATCTGTCTTCTGTAGTGAGCATCTCTGGGTTCTGGCATGCATCTCTGGAGTCTGGTGTGGGTCTCTGGATCTCAGCATGCTCTGGGGTCTTCAGTCAGATGAGGTGGCTGGAAGAAGGCAGCTTGGCAGGTTCCAGGAGGTGGCACTGTCACTGGATCTCAGCATGTCTCTGGAGTCTGAAGTCAGATGAGGTGGCTGGGAGAAAACAGCTTGGCATCTCAGGCAGGTTCCAGAGGATAGCGTTGACTCTGTTGGATCTGTGGGTATACCTGTAGGATAATCACAGCAGGGAAGTAGCATCTCTGACAGAGAGATATCTGTAAAGGCTGGATATTGAACATTAAATTGCTTGGGAACAAGCACATTGTGGTCTGTCGTTAAGATCCTGGAAAGGCAAAGGTGTTTGAGGAAATTTTAGTCCTGGAAGGTATCTTTGAGTCTGTTTTTGGATGGCTGAGGAAGAAAGACAATGTTAATTATTATTGTTGTTTTAGGTGTTCCTGTTAGGGAGAAAAAGAAACGTTTAAAATTTTTGGTTGAAAAACAGGAACGTTTGTTGTTGCAGGTCCTCCTGTTGGAGAGAAGGAGCAGTATTGGTGGGCTTAGAAGCAGGGAATGAACTCAGCTTGACTTTAGCAGGGGCGTGTGCAGGGCTCCCGGTGAGAATCCTCATTCTGGGCCCCAGCCGCCATGAGTGGGCACGCAGCAGAACGAGACTGTGGGGACACATGGCGACAGGTCCATGCGCAGAGATTGGCCGCCATCTGGGGTCTCGGGACACCAGCAGGATGGAGGCAGGGAACGTGTGGGAATGTGCTGAGAGAGGACTGGGAGAGCCCCGGTACCATGCCTCGCAGGAAGTATACTTGCTTAGCAGACTCAGCCAGGATAATTCTTGTAGATGCGTGGGTGTTTGTGCCCCACGTTGGTCGCACCAGCTGTGGGAAAAAACTCACGGGGCGGGGAGAGTCTGGCGGTGGGGTTCCACAGCGGTCTGGCAGCAGGGTCCCGGGCGGGCTTCCCATACCACCGGCGGAGAGTCTCCCATTCACACAGCCGCCAGCGGGCAGGCCAGCAGCTGCATAGGCAAGGTTCAGGGTTCCAAAGGCTGGGAACCTGGCAGGCCCAAGAAACACGTGGAGTCTGGTTTTCCAAAGCTTTTATTGTTCGTGGTGTGGTGAGTGGGTGTAGATGCTGCACGCTCCCCCAAAAGCCAGGCTTCCCTGGCTTTTTATAGGGAGGGGGAAAAGGGAAGGGAATAACTTAATTAGCTATGCCCCTCCCCTCCCCCCCCCATCTTTAGACAGCTCATTAATATTTCAATCTCTGGAGGTGGAGACCTGATAATCATGCCCTCTACCTGTGTGCTATGTAACTGAAGGGTGCAGGTTGAATGGAGTTACCTCGTCCAAGGCCCAACATCTAGATGGTCAGGAAACTGAACAAATGTGTGTAGCAATGGGACATGGGGAACTGGGAAATAGCCACCAGAAAGTCCCAGATGCCAAGAAAGCAAGAGGCTCCCAGGGCCCAAGGGGATGACATTAGCTGAAATACCCAACAAAGGGTAGGGAGAACCTATAAGGACCATGTATCCAGAGGTTAGGCAATTGAGGGATGGGGCCACCCACTCGTCTCCAAAATTTTGACCCAGACTTGCTCCTGTCTAAAGAAAATACAGGGACAAGAATGGATCAGAGACAGAAGGAAAGGCCATCCAGAGACTGCCCCACCTGGGGATCTATCCCATCTGCACACACCAAACCCAGACACTATTTCTGATGCCAAGAAGTGCTTGCTGACAGGAGCCTGATATAGCTGTCCCCCAGAAGCTCTTTCCACAACAAATCATCTGACTGAGCATGGGGACCCCAATGGAGGAGTTAGGGGAAGAATTGAAGGAGCTGAAGGAGTTTACAACCCCATAGAAAGAACAACAATATCAAGCAACCAGAACCTCCCAGAGCTCCCAGGGGCTAAACTACCAACCAAAGAGTACACAGAGTGCATATGTTGCTGAGGATGGCCTTATCTGGCATCAGTGGGAGGGGAAGCCCTTGGTCCTGTGAAGGCTCAATGCCCCAGTGTAAGGAAGGCTAGGACAGTGAGGCTGGAGTGGGTGGGTAGATTGGGGAGCACCCTCATAGAAGCATGGAAGGGGGTGGGATAGTGGGTTTGCAGAGGGGAATCTAGGAAATGGGATAATATTTGAAATGTAAAGAAACAAAATATCCAATAAATAAAAAAACAAAATAACAAAAAGTATTATATAGCTATACATGTATCATATTTTTAAATATTTTTTAATTTTGAGTTTACATGAAGTAATTGTTTACATAAGCATTTATATTTTAGTGTATACTATATTTTATGACATGTATATAATATACATCAAATCACTGTATTTGCATTTTTGTGGCATCAGACATATATCATTTCATCATGATGCATAGTCAAACCATTTCTCACAGTTACTT